>NW_009225061.1:0-2415 GCF_000690835.1 Fulmarus glacialis
CACAAAGCGGAAGGAAGCAGTATGGGCCCACGACAAATAGTTCGGGTTTAGTACAGAGGGAAGATGGCTGAGGTGGAGTACTGTGAAAAAATGTAACACCCCCCCAAAAATGAAGTACAAGTCAGAACAGCCGTGACTGGAACCCCCAGCTCCTGACCCCTGGTAATATGGTTAGCAGAACTAACCCCATTTCATAAGGCAAACGGCCATTCTCTGCGGCCAAGCTGGTCACGTATCGGTCCCCTTTCTCCTCGTCAGGAGGCCCTGAAGGTCCTGCGCACCAGGCAGATAGGTCTGCTCCCCCCCCCGCCCCGTCGGCTCGAGTCCCTCCTCACCGGCCTTGCAGGTCCCAGGCACTGGCCAAGGGGGCTGCGACAACCCCCTCACAGGACAGGGCAGCGCAGCAGCACGCAGAGTAGCGTCTAGAAAAGCAGGCAGTTACAGGTCCCAACCGGGACTTGGACCAGAGCTGCTGCTGGACGGCAAAACCCGCGATGCCCCGGTGGCCAGGGACGCCTCCGGTGGCAACTGCTTCCTCCGAGGATGGAGCGAGGGACTCCTATTCTTTTACATGTTTTTGAGTCCAGGCGATGATTGCTATATTGATACAGCAAGCCAGGTATTAAGATTTGGCCAGATCCACAGAGGGTCCAGGTGATTAGAAACCATAAGCTAAGCGGTGCTATGAAATACAAAATTGTGGTGCACCAATTCTGACTCTAGAAATCCTGTGCTACTCTGATCATAAAGTTCTATGCTATGCTTATCATAAAATTCTGTTAAAAAAAAATAAAGCTTTAATGGTAACTACAACTTAGTGCCATCATCATTCTGCCAAGGTCCCCAAAAGAACCTGGCTGGCCCCGTAGTATCGGTTGATAAAAGTTGTCAACTAAAATTTCCATCCAGTCATAAGAGGAATCCTTAGGGGCAACAGTTCTTTGTTACTGTATCTGCCCCCTTTCTCAAGGCGCTCTGGTTCAGTTACATTTCTTCCCATATGGAAGAGAGAATCCCTACTGTTATAGGAGAGCTTTACACCTAGCATACACTGGCATTAGTCTCATTCCAGAAATCACAACAGTCCCACAATTTACATGCAAGGACTAGAGATGGTTCCCAGGAGCAGAAAATGTTTTCTTGTGTCAGCACAATCCCTGGCAGAGCCATGATGAGAGATCGCTGCACAAGTCGTGACAAACAACTTGGCTTTTGTGGCTCATACTCATACACAAAGACCCAGAAAGAAACGCTCCATGACGTGGTTTTGCTGGAAAGACATTTTAATCTTGTCCATGGAGGCTGGGGTATCACACAGCTCTGCTGGCAAAGCAGAGGTCCACCCCAGACCCTGAAAGCAGCTTGCTGACAGCTCTCACAGGTGGCAGCCCTTGGGCAGGAGCTGAGGGCTGCAGGGCAGGGGCGGTTTGGGTGTTGGTATCAGCTATGGGGAAGGATCTCGGGATGTTTGGAGCCCTGGGGTAGGATTTGGGGATGTTTGCAAGTGGGCACTGGAGACCCTGAGGCAGGGTCTCGGGTGTTTCAGGGTCCCGGGGGCAGGCTTAGAGGTCTTCAGGGGGCACTCAGGCAGGGTCTGGTGGCTGGTCAGAGTTTAGGGGCAGTGTTTGCTGGTGCTGGGGGCCACGAGGACACTGTAGAACCACAGCAAATGGCAAGAAGAACCCCAGTGCAGTGCAAGACTTGTGGGAGGCCAAGCAGGCTGCAGGAGCATTGCCTGCAAGGGCCTTGCCGTTTACCCTAGCTGAATCAGAAGACAATTTTGTTAATTGAGAAGACACCGTCGAGAGCTGACTTGTGCTTGTCCTACTAGGATGGGGCTAGAAGGTTGTGGGAGGGCAGGAGGCGTGGGTCCCTTAGCGTGCTACATGGCCACAGGGACGTCCCCGGGGCAGGGGGCACGCAGTCACAGCGGGAGGTCCATACCTCCACCCTAGCTGTGTCATGTCATCCATCGTGTTTCCTCACACCATGGCTATCCCCACAGGCACAAGAGAGGCCAGGACTGACTCGCAGAGGAGGTGGGAGACCTCTGGAGTTACGGTGGTTTCCCTGGTGCTGGTGCGGCCTAACCGTGCTCACCGATGGCGCTGCCCGCTGCCCAACACTGTGCCCCGGTTCCAGCTGCGTGTTCGTGGCTGCTGCCTGCAGGCAGGAGTTCGTACAACGCCCGTGGGGACAAATGACTTTTTACTTAGATGTGAGTTACAAAGGCAGATTTTACCAGGAAAGAAAGTACTCATAGCTACTCCCATGCTAAATACAGTGGTGTAATGGATTAAGCAAAGCTAAACCACCAGTAAATTATAAAATACATATAATTAAGTGCTGAGATTGGATCTTTTAATAGAGCTTTTCCTTTAGAAAAAACCTCCACAGTTCCATACTGTTGCTCAG
>NW_009225061.1:2427-75400 GCF_000690835.1 Fulmarus glacialis
TTTCCCATTTTTAAGATTATTTTCAAAGAACTGATTTGTTGGGTGTTTTTTTTTTTTTTTCCAGTTTTTGCCAAAACCCTGTTTTTTCAAATAGGTGTAGGCAACAAACGAATTATTGGAAAACATGTAGTCTTAATCTGCAATTAAGACATGTCCCTTTTTTAAAATAAAAATGTTAAGAAAAAAACTGGGAGGAGAGCTGGAGCAATTTAAAGGTGATGAATTTAAAGGTCAGATTTTTTTTTAAAGAGTCTCTGCATTTTTATTGGATATAGCAGAACAGCCAGCACCACCACCATGGTGGGGGAAAAAAAAAAAAAACCCAAAGTAGTAAAAGAAACGGGAACTTGAGTATAGCTAGAAAAAACTAACCTTTTAAAAGCTAACCTATTTAAGATAGTCTTCTTCCTTTGACAAATCTGCAGGTAGAGCCTAACATTTATTGCATCAGATACAGATATATAGAACATTGCTCTGAACGGGAAAAAAGTTATTTTTACATTTCAAATGCTTTGCAAGCAACATTAAAAGTTAACACATCTGAAGAAATTTTTTAAGTTTCCCTCCCCTTCCCCAAAAAGCTTCTTTTCATCTGTAAGCACTAGTAAATACATTCCACAGTCCCTTTATTTAAGGGGCCATCTGTAAATTATTACAGTGTGATAAAGAGAAACAAATCAAGAAAAATGAGACACTAAAGCTGTTCTATGTGGCTATAGTACATAATCAAGAACAGTTCAGCAACCATTTATGACGCTTACTGATTGCCCAGACCGTAGTAGTTCTATCTTGGGAATTGGCCGCCACCGCTGCCACCACCGCAAGCTCACAAACAAATAGGTAACCTGGACCTTGACCATTTTTTACTTTGGTCATTGTTGTTAGAGAATAATTAGAGTCCGAATACAATCTGCAACCCTTTTTTGCTTTCGGGAAGAGGCAAACCAACTGCCGTACAGTGCCGGCTTTCTCTTCGCACAGGCAACAAGAATTCAAGCCTCACGAAGCACACAATTAGGCAAATAAAGCATCCAGATGCCCTAAGTATACTCTAATATTAGTTTAATCCCCAGTGCCGTGTAAAAATACATTCTAAATTAACTGCTTTTCAGGGGACCATCAAAGTTGAAGATAAAGATCATAAATAAACAAGAAACCAACTCCCTGCAGACTCAATGGGGGCTGTCAATTCACAAGAGGTTCTTAGTCCTCTTTCATGATACATTTGATATATTTTAGCACAGCATGGGCATATACTGATACATAGCTACGTCATTAAAAGTTGCATGTGCAGGTTTCTATTCATCTCCCCTTTCACAGACTCTGGTTACTTCCCATAGAATTTCTTATTCAGAAGAAAGATCAGAAGGTTGACATTCACTTTTGCTCTGTCAAACAACTTCATGACCGCAACGCCTTCGTACTGCAGCTGCAAAAGATCCTGCCAAAGAGAACACCTTTATGAGTGAGGAATCCTCAAGAGCTTATAGAGAATATACAAGACCCTGGGGTACAGTAGGTTTTTGAGGAATATTTATCACAAAGTACATGGCATAAGACAGAAAAACAAGAGACTAGGTAAAGATCCGCTCATACTGCATGAAAAATATCGTCCCTCTAAGGCATTTAAGATCTTAAATTTTTAATCTGTGTTTTTTTAAAAAACATTACAAAAGAGGGCAGAAATAGAAGACCATTCTAAGAAAGCCAAATTTCAGATCTAGCCATCCCCAGGCTTTTCATTTGCACAGTAGCCACGAAGTTGTAACATTTAGAAAGGGTCTCCTATGTGCCTAATTATATTATGTACCCATGAAACATCACAACATTCCACAGCATCACTTTCTAAAAATCTTAGTTACCACAGCTTTCAGTGAGGTGGTTTAGAGCACGGCAATCTAGGGCAGAGAAAGAAATGGCATCTCTGTTAGGACTACGTACACAGTGCCGGTTCAGTCTCTCGGGCATTTATGTAGGCAGTATTTCTAGTTACACTTTGCTCTTGTCAGCGATGCACCTGACAGAGCAATAGGACTCTCTGCACTGATTTATCTCAGCAAGATTTTCTTTCAGCAAGTGCGCACTTGAACAACACTTACTGGAGAAGGCATTCAGGTAGTGCTACTGCAGGGAAACATTGAGTGCATTCCAAAATCCAAATCTGGCTCCTGCAGCTGTCCAGCCCGGGTGATGCTGGAGTAAACAATCATAAAGCTATTTCTGCTGCTTTCTGTAAAAATTTTGGCGATGGCAATGCAAGTCTTTTCAACTGATGCCACTGTTAATGCTATACTTGGATGACCAACAGTAGTTGTCTCATTGCTGTCCTCTCAGAACATCTGCTTTTTCTGCAAAGCAGTGCTACAAAGGCATAGTGGTATAGCAACACATGTGCCTAAGGAGCGAGTGACCTTGGGTAGCCCCGTGAACAAAGAAATTTGTGACCAGCTCCGACAGAATGGGACTGGAATGAACTAGGGGAGTCCTCAAAGCACACAAACAGCATGCACGAGGCAGCTGTCCCTCCCAGCAGCCAGTTAGGCGGCATAGACTTATTGCAATGCAAGGTGCTCCTGCACACAATCTGTTTCGAGACCCCTGAGGCATCCCCGATTAACAAACCTAATGACACCCAAGTTGGGGGGGTGGTGGGTAGGGACAGAAGTAGAAGAAGGGGACGGAGACACCAGGCATAACAGTACTGGCATGGGAGGAAGAACAGGTACCTGCTTGGGAAAAGGTCAGTCAGTATGCCTGTTCTGGTAGCCTGGACTAAGTAAAGGTTGAGGACTCCTAAGAACTGTATGGCTAAAGAAACCGGTAAGTGTAGAGTGGCAGAAAGAATACCAATATGTGATGACAGGCTGAAGCCACCACACCCAAGCCCAGCTGACCGCTGCCACTGACTCCCGATCTCTGCTGTAGCAGGAAGTTGTTGAAAAAGCATGCGTTCTTTTTGTGTGTGTACATGTAAGTGCAACTAAGAACACAGACTGACATCAGGCTTTCATTAGTAAAGAAACAAAAGTAGTCTGAATCCCCCATTTGTGTTGCATCTGTTCCACCTGCAACAAATGGGTTCTTTTTGAAAGCATTTTTCAGACTGTTCAGGCAGAAAACGTCATTATTATTGTGATGAAGAGTCTGTTAAGCAGAACTTATGTGCTACTATTAAATAGGACAGTTCTTACCTGATAATGTAACATGAAGGTTTCCATCTGTACCCCCATGAATTTTGCTTTTACCTCGAAATCTCCTACTTCTTCTGTTGGACTGATTTCAAATATCACGTTTTTAAACCTATGAAATTTGAGAAATGAAAAGCCACAGTTCATTACTGAACATGTAATTCCTACTGAAACAGGGAGAGAATATATGAGATAAAATCTGAAGAGAAATTTCTACGAATTCTATTCTTAACTCTTCATTCTACATCCTCATTTGGAATGAGACCATAAAAGCCAACCAGACTCAATGCAATACGTCCAGTAGATCACACCTTCACTTAAGCGTAGTAGGAAATACAGTAATTTAGCCCATGCAGTCTAAACAGTCTACTTTAGTGCTGCACATCCACGCCTCATTAGTGCTCAAAGTACAAAATATGATTCAGGATTGGGGGGGGGGGATAAAATCTAGTAACAGGCAGCTTCTCTATATTCCACAGAAGATACACCAAGTTCTCAAGGCTAGCAAACTGCAGCTGGACACACTCAAGCTAGCATTAAGTTGATTTGTCAACAGTGAGAGCTATTAACCATGGTAGCAATTCACCTGAGGAGTTACCCTTCCATGACTGTGGGGGTGACAGGGAAAGGGTGGGTGGGAAAAGGATGTCATGTTTAAATCCCATTACACTTCTCAATCAAAGATCTGCTTTGCTTCAACCAGAAAAAAAGAGAACTGAAAAATGGTCACTGTGCAAGGTTTCTTGGCCCTAGGGATGCCAGCCTAGATCGCCAAAACAATTTCTTCAGCTTTAATACCTAAGTCTACCAACTAAATTCCAGGAACAAAACCACAAGACAATCTGTCGTGATCTCTAACAAATCTCAGAGCTTCTGTTCCTCAATTGCCAGCACCTAGAAGGAGACAAGAATTCAACATACCTGTTTTCCTCCAAGAAGGTTATTTAGCTCTAAAGAGTTTTAAAAAGATACTCACTGGTTACCTTGGAGGTCCTCAATCTCTAAAAGCACTCCCTTCTCATGAAGTCGAGCTGCTGTATATTTTAGAGAAATCTTTTTACTGTTTTTGCCTTTCATCTCCCGAGGTTTCTTAGAGACTCTGCAAAAAAAAACCAACCCCAAAACCCACAAATGAGATGATGAGTCAAACGAGTAAAGAGATTTTGGACAGCAAACATTTAATCCTATTTAGATGAGGGGATAGAACCAATATAGCTTATCAACTGTGACTAATGCAGCTGATAGATGATGTATTTCTACTAGTGAGTTTATCTACAAAGCACTTGTAGCTCTCATCAGATCTTTTGTTTTCTACTATTTACCTATAATGCTTACACTACAGGAGAAGAAAAAAAAACCCCAACAAAAAACCCCCCAAAACATAACCACATGGTACTTCTTTGAAAGCAGTACCATCTATCATTAGGCAAAAGGGGATCTGGTGACAAGTGACATGGAGAAGGCTGAAATTACTCAACAACTTTCTTGCTTCAGTTTTCACTGGCAGTTGCTCTTCCCGCATCTCACTGGGGAGGAAGACAGATTCCCCCCCCCCCCCACCCCGGAGAATCTGAATTGTCTTGCACTACAACAACTGACTCCGTTCGGGATAAAAAGAGGACAATTTGCGATCAATGCTTTCCTTGTAGATAACTATGTTGTTTTCATTCTCTGCTCCTAGAAAGGATGACAGGACAGACTGACTGAGCAGCATGCGCATTATCTGCTTCATTCCCACTGGACACTCTACACTCCCCTCTCCCAGAGGGATCAAAATTCTTTCAAGTATGTCTTTTTGACCCCATTCGGGGCACTGCCTTCTCCCTGTATTTTCCCACCACTGCTGAGACCCTTTCACTAGAACTATTGGTGCTGTAAGGAGCTTGGCCGAGGAGCTTTGAGCAGATGGCATTATGATTCTTCTTAGCAACAATCTACACGTGCTTTCTGTAAGAAGCACTTCTAGGGCCATGGCATGGTTCCAAGATACTTACTTGCCCTTGCTGGCCAGGTTATCCAAGCAGGTTTTGATGTAGCTTTTGTAATAATCCACTTGTTCCCCATAAAAAGTAGCTTTAGAGTTCAAGGCACTGTACGTCTGCTGCAGCTTCACCAGCTCCGCCTTTCTTCTCTGACGGTATCTACGCTGATTTCGGATATCCTATGCCGCATAGAAAGACAGGCAGAGACCTAACAGTCATTTGAGCCTCCAGTTGCTCAAGCCCAGAGCACAGAGTATTTGAAACGCACAGTTTCATTTTGCTTAGTCTTGCTTCATGCTACGAGGTGGAGCCCTCAGTTGCACCTGCCCCTGTTTAAGCATCACCACTTCTTCTCTGTGTTGACTATTTTTGGAACTAACCAACTCTACACAGCAGTTCATTTGAACCTTTTGTGGCTTTCTCAAACTTCAATGCTGACCTAGTTGCAATGACTAGAGTGGACGCCGACAGCACGTGATCTAAAGGAAGGCAGCAATTTTTGCCAGCGCTGGGTAGGAAAGTTATCTTACAAATCAAGCACTATAACCATAGCAGCGCACAGACTTCCTTATCTTTCTGTTAGTCAGCCATCTTCAAGCACACGTTCCCTTAATACCTGAACAAAAAATATCACGTGTTCCAGTCGACTTCTGTTTTCATTTTTGATACATATTAATGATAGTACAATTAATTCTAATTGGATCCCTAAAGGCGATTATTTATTCACTTTACTTGCATAAACTTTCCCGAACGTTTTTTTGGTAAACACGTGATATAAAATACATTGTCACCGTAGCAAAGTACAACCGTACTAGATCACTTTTGCAAGTTTTTCCTCAGCTCCCCCCTTTATCGTTTAGGTATTCTTGAATGGGTACATTTAAATAAAAATACCGGTTAGAATGTCTTTATGTTATGGGCAAAACTTCCTCATGTGAGTAAGTTTGTAGAGGTGCTACTTAAATTAGCGAAAAGGAGCAGAAAAAAAGATCACACATCAGGGCTTCCCCTCCAAGCTATACCGCTTCTCCTTAAAGTGCCTGAGATTCTGGCAACAGAATCATTTGAGAAAACACAAATGTCCTATAAAAATAAAGGACTTCCCAAATGCGAAGAGGTGGAAATGCTGTGACAAAAGGTAGGCTTCGTGTCTGTAAATTAGCTACTACAAAACTTACTCCTCCTGAAAACTCATGCCAGTTTCACAATGCTGCAAACTGTAGGAAAACTCCACTATGATCACTAGGAAACCACTGATTGGCATACCTTCGCAATGTCATTGATTAGTTCCTGGTATTTATTTTTTGCATTCACTGTCCCCAGTTCTGTCAACTTCTTCAGGCCTGTCTTGATTTTATCTTTTTTTTCTTGAAGATTTAAGTTGCCATCTTCCTTTACAGATACAGATTTTTTCATCTTATCGGGAGTTTTAGCATCACGAATGGCCCGTTTCTGCATAGCTCTTTGATGCTCCGCTTCCTAGAAAAAGGAAACAGAAAATTACAAGTTCATAAACAGATCAATTTTAAGGCGACAAAGAACCAGAAACAAATTGTCTGACCTCTGGCACAACACAGGATAAAGAGTTTTGCTTGGTCATTCCTGTACTGACTCCAATGGATCCATGTGTGATGAACACATTCCACATACGGGAGCCAGCAGAAGCCTACCTGTTGTTTAAAATGGTCTTCTAGATAAATAGCTTCTAGCAACTACCAGAGGAGTAAGATTCATACATTCAATTTATTTCCATTATATTCTCTCCTTATTATTGTTACACACTGTTCCAACATCAGTGGAGACAGCTTCACTGCAATACATAAATGCAGATTCCCAAGTATACCCACATATATCTAGATAGATGACTATTTCCCTAGTCTAAAAAGAATGCAGGTAAATAACTTCATACTTGCTCTGAGGTAGCTGGAGTTTCCAAGATTTCAGTCAGCGTCTCCCCTGGTTGGAAGCGGATTACATCAACAATTAAACGTTTTGTGCTGCAAAGAAATCAAGGAGAATGTGAGAAAAAACTTTAAACTGAAAGACCTTCAATACTGTTCTATTCTGCAATAATACCAATGTTATTGATTTACCTAGTCAGATTATCACTAGCTGCGTGCTTAGGTAGTCATAGGCTAGACCAGACCAGAACCCTGAGAAGCACTTTACTTTCAAATTTGTCAGTGTGTTATCAGAAACTGGTTCTCTGAAAGGTTCATCTACATAGTACAATAGGATTTGCTCCCCAGTACCCCCTCAAACAGCAAGGACGTTACCCCATATATTCCAAGGCAGCCCCAGTACTGCCATGTGGACCACAGAAGCTGCAATTCCAAGGTGAAACGTAAAGCAAGTAGCAGCAACAGTGAACTTGTGCAGCCCGAAAAAGTCTATAATATTATCCATCTGTAAGTGCACTTCAGTGCTTTTTAACAGGTATCAAAAAACTCCACAGGACTATTTTCTTATGTATACGGTAACTGAGCCAAAGCAGATCCCTGACTCCAATCTGGTGATAAGACAGGATCATTCCTTGATCTCAACTGTGATTTAATCGCAGCCAGTGCCCACTCTGAGGCAATTCTGACATTGAGCCACACAATGAAACCAAATAGCACCTTCACTACTTCGCAGTCAGGCTGGAATTACTTCTGGCATCACACAAAGTGCATCACACGCACACCTTCCTCATCATCCACAACTTAGATAACTACCAGCACATCTGGTAAATCTTTACTTTTGAAATCACTGTCACCTTCTTCTGGCGGGTAGGGAAATACTGATGTATCTTTTGAGAAGCCCAGTTAATTTAAAGTTATTTTTGGAGACAAGATTTTCTTCTGGGAGACCACTGGTCCATCTAGGCCAAGTGTAAGCTGATCCAAACAACTCTCAGTTAAACTATCTAGCGTCTGAGCAGGATACATCTGAATGCCAGGTAGCTGCTCTATACATCTCAGCAATAGGGATTTGCTTAAAAGTGGCCAAAAGTCAATATTAGTACTAAGTCCTCCGGAGTAAAGAGTCTAGCAATAATGAAATCCCTGACAGTCCATTGGTCTCTTTCCATTAGGCTAATAACACCTCTATTTCCCAAAAAGGCTATTAGACTTCATCTATTAAGAGTCAGGTTTGGGGGACAGTGAGTACAGAGAAAAGGGGACCGCATCATAAACCAAAAGAGGAGAGCAGCAACGGCAAAAATATTCTAAGGAGATATTTCCCACAGACAGGGGAAAACTACAGGGAGAGCATTGTAAGTTACCATCACCTCCCACTTCGCTAACAGGATACAGATATAACCCGCTCAAAGGCTGTGCAAAGAAGCTAATTCCGCAGGAACTAGCAAACTTAGCAGCAGAGTTATTCACATATACCAGACATTTAGTTACCCTTAAAATTTCCGTATGTCACATGTATTCTATTGAAGACATTTGCATGGGGCATTATATAGGCAACACAAATAATGATTCATCTAAATTTTACATTAATAGACTTAGAGTTAAAACTCAATTGTGATGAACACTATGGATTATTTAAGATGATCTTTACAAATTATTCACATGCAGGCAAATCCAACTGCTGCTGTCACACTCGCTCACGTCTAGAAAGTTTTCTTCTCTGGTAGTTTTCCCCTCCAGAACCATCTAAGATAGACTTTTAAAGAATGACAAATTCAACAGTGACAAAGAACTAACAAATTTAACAGCCTCAGCATTGAAAGGACATGGCTACAAGCTCAGTGTATTTGGAGTAACAGTCCCATGTTTGTTTAAATTACACTTCAATTCTCTTATTTTCACATGCAGATTAACTGAAAATTCAGGTTCCTCGTTCTCTTCAGAAACATACCAGGTAGTTGCCCCTCACTTACTTCAACAGAATCGTTCTCGCATCCATCTCTGCATTCTCATCGCCAGGAACATCAAATTTATTAGTGAGTGTGAGAGAAACCTCAGTCTTCGCTAGCATTTCCCTGTTGGGGTCATTAACATTGCCAGACCCTTCCCCTGCCAAGCAGAAAGAGTTTATAGATTAAATTGTATTCTTTATGTTCTTGACTGCTACAGCTTTGTCATTTTTCCCTAACAGAAAAACTACACTGTTTCCTATACTGTCAAAAGGACACTTCAAAAGCCAAAACCAGCTTTTAAAAACATCATCTTGAATATGTTACAGACTTTTTCTTCGCAAAACTGAGAGAATGCACCAGCCAGAAAGGCACCACAAAATCACTAGTTCGTATGCCTTAAAGATGTATGTGTATTCCACACGGTACCCCAGCATCTCACTCTCTACTGAGAAGAGCAGCTGACCTGCCAAAAATACCTTATAAATAAAAACATGACCATGCCTCTATGTCCGTGTCCTCATTAGAATGAGTTTTCCAAGCTGAGCGAAGCCCTTGTTGGCAACCGAGCCTGTAATCTTCTATTAAGCAAAGTGAGCTATCCTGTCAAAAGATCTTCTTGCTCTAATTGTGTCTGAACTTCCATCAGAACAGTTGTGAGGATGCTTCCCCTCCCGCCCCCCTTTTTTAAAGGGCTGCAGAAAGATTAAACTCTGACATATTAACCACATCGATACAATGCACACAGGATAGATGAAATGGGGAAGGAGGGTAAGTTCTAGTTAAACTCAAGGTCTAGGTTCGCTCAGGTAACACTTTTTATGTTCTGTTCTTTGCCAGTGCTCAGAAGAAGATGTGCTAGCAATCATTCCTTTAAAAGGTTCCAACTTTTCTCATCAAGCGAGTTCAAGATAAGCATTTTGCTGTCAAAGCATCCTCTCTAAAAACCGTGTCCATTTGCCCCCCCACAGCCCGCACACTAAATTTCACACTTCAAATAGCTGCAACACAGAAACCAAGGAAGGAGAGAGGCTTATGCAACTTTCCAGTGTTTGTTATACCCTGAAGCAGTGAACTGTGGCTCAGGTTTTTAGAAAACTGTCACAGATTAGTAAAGTCAGTTCCTTCCTCCCACAGCCAGAAAAAAAGAGGATAAAATTCTTAACATACAGAAAAAGCTCTAAAGGAGGGAAAAACGTTATTTGTCCATATACGAAAGATCCCTGTAGGAACACGCATCATTTAATACACTTACTACCGCACTCTGAAAGGAATGCATACAGATCTCCAGAAAGGAGGACAGATCTTTGCAAACAAGCTGGGACGGACACACACGCACACAGAGAAACGGCTCCAGCATAATGGAATGAAGAAAACATGTCAAAATATCCGTGTGTCTTCTAGAAACTTCTGGAGTGGGGTGAGGTGAGGGGAGTGGGGAGGAGAAGAGAAAGGATCCCTGTTTTTTTCAGGGTAAAAAATTCTGCAGTCAGAGAGAATATAAATCTGCTGCTGCTTTTTAAAGCGCGTCCTCCCAAACGACCTGTGATGATTCCTTAGATAGTTTCTTTACTGCATTTCAAATCATTTAAGGTAATACCACGTATTTCTAAGTACAATAAACTAGACCACCTATTAAGGACTCAATTGTAGGAACCTCTCCAAGATCATCCAGCAGCTCGTGAATTGGATCATTGTGCTCAGGAGCAATTGCATCTTGATGGTCTAAGAGCAACTGGATGAACAGAAAGAACATTTATGTTGTTAATCGTACATCCTTTTCTAGAAAGTAAAATTACATTACTTTGAGCTGGTATCTTTTAGAAAATCATCTTATTTCACTGAACTCCAGAGCAGCAATAGCAACATTCAAAGCTGTGCCATTGTCACATACTCAAATACTTTCAAAAGAAGCTTAGAGAACCCACAATCAAATTACTTAATTCTATAAACTGACAAGCTCTTCCACACTACAATCAAAAGACGACTTTCAGCCTTGTATTTGGTAACTTTGCATTTCAGCCAGAAGCAGCATTTTCTTTGTAAGCAGTGCTTATAAGGAGCAACTGTGACCAATGCATACTTACAGTGTGTGTATTGATGATTTCACCAATAGAAATATAAATAACTGGTTTAGTGAGAGTCACCAAGTCTGAATATTCATCAATATTAAATTTATCCTGCAATTCAGGAACCTCACAGGCAGCCTGAAAAAAACGTCTTCAGAAAAAAGGAGGAGAAAAGAAGAATCAGTATGACTCAGAGTCACATGATGTATCAAGAGCATTAACTCCCCACAACAATCCCAAGTGCAGTCTCTCTTCCTTAAACTATGGTACATTACAGCATACTACAGTTTGTCAGCTTTAGTTTAACACATCAGAAGTAACCTAGTAAATTCAATTATTGATACTGGCCATGTTGACATAATTTTGACATTAGTTTCAGCATTCACAGGACTGGTCTACGGCTCCGGTGACCTTGTTCACACACCCTCCTGCCTCCACTGCAGTAACATCCCTTGCTCCCAGCAATCTCTGGTTTTCTTTCTTCCAAAACACGAGAGGTGTAAGATGACAATTCTTCAGCTTACTTCAGCTATATGAACAGCTAAATGCCAATCTGCTTTATTCCTGAGCACCACTGGGCTTTCATGTGGAGCCAGGGTTCATATGGGACAGAAGAATGTATGTCCATTCTAGTTGTCCACGTCCATAGTATCACAATAAACATGTGCAAAAGCAACCTTTACTCTGGAAACTCCTAAGTCAAACTACTTGACTTTGCAATCTCATTAACATACAACGTATTGTTCATAAATTCCAGGTACACGTTTTATCTGCCATTGTCACTGATGCTTACGGCAGTCTGAAGCGCAATCTCTTATTTTCAACAGACCGCATATTTGACAGAGATAGAATTTATCAGATTTAAAATTTATTATTATCCCTTTTTACTTGCAATGTTACCCTCTGCCAAACTTCCCAACTTAATTAGCTAAGGTCTTCTACCTGAATTTTTGGTATGACTGCGATAGGTATTCATTAATGATGCTTAGGTGCGCATTGTCTCCCATGAACATCTTATTGGATGCAGCATGCTGCAACATCTTCGCAATGGAACCGAGGTTTCTGCGTTGATCCGTGGTCAGCTGACCTCCAGCTGAAAGATCAATGATGTCAAAGGCATCTGGTGCGACAATGGCTGGATTCATGTAGCGATAATAGAGTAAGTTGCCAACAATCTGGGAAAAGTTGAGTAGAGAAGAAACGCATCAAGAAACAATGGTATAGGACCCAACTGAATTTTATTGAAACTACTCTGACTGTGCTTCTATAAATTCTCTTCTTGTAAGCCAGAGGCCCCTTCCAAGATAAAGGTTCTGCTGTGCTGCTGTATACAAGCACATGCTATCCCAAAGACTCTACAGTGTTTTTAAAAAAAAAAAAAAAAAAAAAATCATTAAGACGCAATAGGACGGTCAACAGAAAGAGGGAAGACGGAGCACTACTAGTCACAGGACAATACAGCAGCAGATACTGCTATGCATAAAGATTTAAAACTTTAACTTATAAAAATGTACGGACAGGAGATATTACAAGTTACCAATGGACTAGTCCATATGAGCACGAGACAATCTATCAGGAGAATTAAACATAATTGAGTTAGTCTAACAGAGGGCAGAACAATCATGGTATAGAGGAACCTGGTAATGCAGTTTCAATATGGAACAAGAGCCGATTCTTAGAAAAGCGTGCAGAATCAGCCGCCATCTCCGACAAAGCAAAAATGGTGAGGAAGCAAGGCACACCAGGGAGCTAAATTGAGGAAACTACTTTCCATTCCTTCTCCAAAGCCCTCTTCTCTTTCAGAATAATTCTTTGATAAGCCAGCAACATTGTCAGGCACAGACCCCCAGTTAAAAGCTAGCGAGAGTAACTGAGAAACCATTTAATCCAGAGGTAAGAAAATCAGACATACAGAAGACAAATGGCATTTGAAGCTTCAAAATCCAATTTACATAGTCAAATGTGAGCAGCAATAAACTTCAAGGAACTAAAAATAAAGATGTCACATTATCCATATGCTCACAAATATACTTCTAACCTGTATTTGCTATTTTGCCAAAAGTAATTCCAGCAATGAAAAGGAATTAACCCAACATGCTGATGTAAAATGATCTCACACCGCATGCTCTAGTATTTTCTGGTGGTTCACAGAAATTTGCTGGGGGTCAGGGCCAGGTCACTGAATCTTGGCTTCGCCTGCTTGCCACGTGACTTAAATGCACGGAAGAGATCGGGGTCTGAACAAACAGCTGAAAACAGAGAGAAAAAATCTAGCCATTGCCGAGCAGCCCCAGAAATTATTAACCGCTTTCAGCGAGGTCATGTTTTTGACAACCATTACATGCAAGCCCCTGCTGTACTCTCACAGATTATGTCGTGGGATGACAGCAGTCAAAGCTGTTTACTACCAGAAATAGGAAAACACATCTGTGAAAGAAACTGTATTAATAACATTCAAACTTGCAGGGGGAGAAGAACAGTATATTACACAGGTAGCTTTGGTTGCTAAAAAAATCTACGAGTAGTCATTGCGCACAACTGCAGTTTTGACTTTCATGTGGACAGTTACATTGTTTCCGTGAGGATTAATGAAAACTGCAGTTTTCCACCTAAATTTACAGATGGAAGAAATTAATTCACCTGCATAGAAAGAATCGATGTCTCAGAATGGGAAAGCACAGAACTAGAAGAGAGAAGAAAACAGCATTCAGATTGGTAATTATTTTGTAATGAAGCAGAGGCAGAGAAGTTTAAAGAGACGTTGTCAAGTATTCTAAGATCCAAGCTTTGTTTTATTAACAAACAAAGCATTCATGGACATAAGGCCTTCACAATTACCAAAAGCCATAAAAACCAAAGAAATTTCAATGAAAACCCCAAAGCTATACTCATCTGAGAGTGCCTACTATTAGCATCCTTTTAGTTCTCCAAGCCTACTGAAATGCAAAATACAAAACTGACTAGACATCATGGAAAGTGACTCTCTACATGTTGCTGTCAAAATATCAGAGTGTTACAGATAGGGGAATTAGGAGTATCAGAATTTTGCAACAATGACAACTTGACATTGTCTCTTTAAGAAAGGAGCAGCTGGCTGTGATCACACCAGCAAACCCAAAGTTTACTTTCTAGGAGCAAAAGCACCCTACCCCAAGTCAAGAAACGTAAAGGACCAAATGCCCAAGATATTAAAAGCAAAGCAGAAGCAACAGTATACCTCCTTCTGAACAATGTATTACATCTCAGGTGATGTATATGAAGCTAACAATCAAAAGCCCAACGTGAAACATTTTCTATCCACAGAAGTAAATAAATAAGCTTTATATAGGTTTACATGCATTCCTCTCCACACATACACCCAACAAAGGAGAAGACTGAAATGTGCTTGCCACAGCCAATTTGGCTGACAATTATTCACAAAGGTGTTCAGATCCTCACCTTCAGAAGCTCATCCTCACCAGCATCAGGAAACTTCTCATGCAGGGAATCTTTTAGTACCTTGGCAATGAAACGCATTCCATAACTTCAAGAGAAAGAAAAGGGCAAATAAGACTGCTGCAAGCATGAACCCACCAACAACTTCTCAGGGATAATACTGTGGAACACCAGACTCACGGGATTTTGTCCACTGAACTAACAATGGCAGACAGGAACTTGTCTGTCACCGTCCTCATGTTTCTGACTGAGGCATCCAGGCGTGTCCTCACCTCTTCATGACTTAGAGCTTGTTCAGGTGTAACATCATACGGCAGTTTGCTATTTGAAAAAAATCAAACATGTGAGGGTGAGTTTCCTCAGGCTAGCATATATCAAGAATTTCTAGCTCAACACAGAAACAAGCTTATATTCACTTGGCTGCCAAGAGCTGTGCATTGCCTTCAATTAACCTTTTAGGCACTGGAAGAGCTGAAGACTTCTTGCTTTTCCTTACTCTACCCTCCCTTGCAATGGCCACTATGAGAAAAAGCCCAGCTAACTCAAAACTGTATCATCTTTACAGCATGCACACACGCACACTAGGCAAAAAAGTGCCACCTGTAACACACAGTGGTACTTCAGGCTGCAAATAAATTGGTGAAAAAGCAAGCTACACATTTGTACATTAAGATGATAAAAGCTTGGACACAGGCCAGAAGCTAGAACAGTATCCATAAAATCAATACAACTTGCTATTGGCGGGAAGCAGTGCCAAATGAGTAGTTACGTTTTCTCCACCAGCTGAAATTACTGCATAGTATTCCAGTGAAGACAGACAGATGAAGTGGGTAATTCATAAAAGCGTCTCCTAAATCTCATGTAAAGAGAAGGACCTGAACACACACCTTTGCCTGCATTTTTGAACCAGAATTTTGAACCAGGCGTACGGCAAGATATATGACTGCAGGTTGCTTTGAATGGGGAAACTCACTCATCTGTATAGCTTTCTTTCTTTAGTATGTTAAAAAAAAAAAAAAAACAAAACAAAACCCAAACAACACAGCAGAACACAATAGAAACCTCAAGTTCTAGCAAGTCACATGCACTAGAAGAAAAAGAAACCAGACGGACACAAAACCATCTAGCACAATCCAATTGTCATCAGTGGCTGATATTAATTAGAAAGATGTTAGGACTAAAAGAACTGCAATGTCGTGCTTCTCCGCCAGCAAAAGAGGTTTTGTTGGCTTGCAAATAGTACCTAAGTTTGCACAGGCTATATAACGACATGAACAGAGACTGACACAGAACCAATTCCTAAATACTTTTTCTTACCACGATTTCTTTTAGGTTAGAGGGCATCTCATAGCTAATTATCAAGTTAACATAGGCAAACACCAGGCCATTTCTTCTTTCACCTCCTAATGAGATTCCCTTTCAATACCCTCAGCACCATAATCAGGACATGATCTTTAGAACTCTCGGATGAAAGCCATCTTGAGGAAATGGAAAAGCCGGTATCAGTTGGACAGATGCATGCAGTGAAGCCAAGGATGGTTTGGAATGATTAACCAAGCAGTGCAAAGCAGCCAAACAATGTTTAGAAAAACGCAGTAGTAACAGTTCCCATACCTGGCCTCGCCAGTTTGAGACTCCATCTGGTTAACCCAAGACTTGTAAATATCCACCGGATCAGTTTTGATATTGAGTGATTTGTCGTCGATGATTTCCTTCACAACCGGTGCCAGGATCTGCCTCAGGGCGTTCTGACCGCGGGCACCACGGTTGAAACTTACCACCATTTTAATAACAGTAGGATTCCCAGTCACAATTTCATGTAGTTGGTCTACTTTTGATCTGAAGAAGAATGAATCTATATGAAATACGAGGTACGCATAATTCTGTCAGCTTTAGATACATTTCTCAGCATAAAACAAACTGTTAAAGAGTATCACCCTCATGAAACAGATGATGGATTTGTACTAAAATCTCGATACAGCAATAAACTACAACACTGTATAAGAACAACACTGGAACACTTCTCAAGACAGCTGAGGCAAGAAACTTATGACCTCTGTTTGGGAATTCCAATGCAACTTGCCAGTAGTCATCTCGACGACAATTAATGCAAATCCAATTGTACATTCTAATTGAGAGCACAATTCAAAAATACAAAGGAAAGAGAGCATGTTTTATGTAGAGAAGAAAAAGAACAGTAGGTTTCTTCCGGTATTTAAAATAAGAAAACAAGCAATCAACAATAAAAGCCACTCCTAGCATACCACTATGGCAAATACGGCAGCAGAGAATGAAGCATCTGCGTTTCCCTAGACTACTATTCCAAGCATGAATTTAAGGGGAAAAAGAATCTCTTTTAGAAGCTGCTATTTGTTTCAGGGCATATACCATCTTCATGCTTAAAAACCATTCCAAAGAATGCTTAAAGAGTAGTTCCTCAAAAATTTTATTGTGCATTCTTCTTCACAGCAAGTTGTACAGCTCTGCATTGTAAAAACTGAAGTCACGTAACACCGAGCTCCTAAGGCCCAAAAGATCAAAAAAACCATGCCTGAGGACAGCCAGAGTCCCTAACACTGACGGTAAATAGAAATGCCAAATAAAAGCCTCTCCGTTTCAGCCTCCTCATCAGATTTTGGAAATCCAGAGAGCTTAGTGTTAGCTCTCTCCCTGGCTTGTAAAGCCTGAGTTTGCAGTTTGTTGGAGGTGTTTATAACCAGACACTGGAGAATTGAGATTAGACTGAATTTTAGGATGACTTTGCATCAGATGAAAAGTAGCTGCTGTGTTAAGCAGTGGAATCTTGACTGAAGTAAAAAGCCCTCATTCTCAGTGGACATACTCGATTCTTCCTTTAAGACTACTTTAAGAACAGATATGAAATGGAAAGAGGACAATGAAGGGACAGTTTAGGATTATCTGCATATTAGCATGAGACATAACATAAAAACTGCCTCAATTTGAGAAACTGCCAAAACTGATGCAACAAGAAGAAGCTGTATGCTACCACGTACTTGATCTCTTCCTGCAATGCTGTTTGGAAAAGTCGCAACAACAGGTATTCCTCTCTTTGATTGGATGCATAGTTATACAGAGTGAAGATGACAGAATCCATGAACTTTGTGGATTTGTTTTGAGGCATCTGAAAAATCAGCTTGGCCAAGTAGGTTGGGTTAGTCTACAACAACAAGAAAAATTACTCAGTGTGCATGTCCACACAGGCCAGTGTTGCTAAGAACTATGGCGGCTCAAAACTACAGTGCATATGCAAAGACTGTGCCAAGACATATAAGCCTCTATGACAAGAGGTTACCGAGCAGCATTAGAAGCTGCTTGCCTGAAGTAAGTAGAACAGATGCTGATAGGCTTCCAGCTTTTCTCTCTTCTCTTTGCTCAAAGCTTTCAAACCTCCCCTTTGTTTGTTCAGCATCATCATGTCAGAGAGCTGTTCCTTGTTCTTCTTGGTAAGTTTTTTGCTATGAGAAACAACATCCTGGAAAGAAAGAATAGGGACAGATTCCACTCTAAGAATTTTACAACAGGTAATATTGGAAAACAGTTGCATCTGAGAGCCCACTTCTGTTGTACGTGGAAAGGCAGGGTCAAGGTATGCCTGGGCTAGTAAAGTGAAGCATTATTTGCTATGGCAGCAATTTCTCTGACTGGAAGTACATGTTCTGCTTTGTCCCTGACTTCCTGAATTTGTCTGAAACCCTAGAAGGGTTAGTCACCCTTGGCAGCAAATACTGTCAGAGCTGGTAGCATCCTGAAAATGTTTTCCTTTTAAAATTGGGCTTAAAACCTAAAAACCCTGTTTCATACTCAGCTAGCTTGCTACCTCTACATACTCCGATAGCAATGGCACTTTTCCCTGCAGGCATCAGACCAAAAGCTGCAGCCTCCTTCTGAGATTAATTTCACTACACCAATTGAGATTTTACACTGGGAGGAGCCTAGTGTCATGCCATCCAGGACCAAATGAAAAGCTGACCAGAACTTCAGCTTGAAGAAAAGGCAATACTGTGTCAGCAAGAGCTTTTTTTTTTTTGGTGAAATTAATCACATCAGCCAAGTGATAGAGGGGACCTCCTTTAACCAACAAACACCAAGTGGCACGAGCGTGTCTCCTGTCTCTGAAATCACCCCCCTTGCTGCAAGCTTGTGGCGTGCCACTTGTTTAACCACAAAGGAGCAACGAAACAGATTCTCAAAGCCTTCAAACACACAATCTGTTGCATTCATTAGTCTGGCGTTTGTCTTTTTTAGCTTCAGGCCTTGTTTCTTCTCCTCCTACAGTTTTCTTTCTAGGGATACATACTAAATTAGTGGAATGGAGTAAGATTGTACTGGGAATAAAATCTGCAAGTCTGGGACAACGTTTTCCGCTGGGCCTGAGCAACTGACATCCAAGGCCAGGAGCTCTCCATGCTAACTACCACTGGGCTCAGTTCAATCTGTACTTGGTCTCCCATCAGCACATTTCCTACCTGCAATGTAATTTTGTTTTTCACTAGCAGCCCAATTTTGATGTCCATGAGATTGAGGTCATTTTCCAGCTGCTGATTGGATCGGATCAAGGTTACAACTTCCTCACGCAATTTCATTAGCTCAAGCTCCTCCTGAAAATCTTGGTCACTCTGATCGAGCAAGTGGACAAATTTCCGAACCACGGCCATAGGTGGGTTTTCAGCATTAACTAAAAATAGGCAAGGAAACATCAGGGGACGGGAAACAGAAGTAAATATACACCTTATCTATGTTTAAACAGCACATTAAGGAGCAGCCAGAATAAAATTAGCACCACCATGTCTAAACAGCTTCTGACATTTTGAATTTCCTGTTTTGAGGAAATCATGAGAGAAGCAAACAGCAAAGAACAAAGTCAATATCAGCTTAGGATAGCCCACACCGCCAAATTTAACTGCAAAGCTACAGTTGTATTTTTCAGCAGCAAAAGCAACAGCTGGAACCAAGTTTTCCTTCAGCCTCAAGAACTACCTACTCTCTGCACTGCCCTACCAACTTCATCCCAATTGCTCTTCAAAACTGTCTGATGTTATAGATCACACTAGCAATGTCCCCTGCAAATAGAGATTCGAGGCACAACAGTTTTATCCTCTTGGCAATACTTACTGAGGGTTTTGTAGTCTTCTCGCGCTTTGTTTGCTCGGATAAAGGCTTGAATTTTTATAACATCATTTATCTAGGATTAAAAAAAAAAAGCACTTGACCTTATTGTGGAAAGAGTACAAAAGTCAGGTACTGAATTAATTTAACAAGATAGCCTCTTACGTGGTTTCTGAAATACTGCAGACGATCTCTGTAACGTCTTCTGGCTTGATACATCCTGGTCATTGATTGAATCTATAGAAGGTAACCAAAATACTCAGATAAGAACCTTTCCTACAGCGTTCACTACCCATAATGTTTACCAGGGAGCCTTCACTACCTTCACTACTTGGTCCTTTTGTGCTTGCAGGTAATCCAAACGGATTTGATATGCCTTCCTCTGCTTGTAGCCGCGCCACTGGGACTGAAAACAGAAAACAGACGCACTGACTTTAGTTTTCTAATTAAAGAGAAGTAATTACAAATCTGAGCTTCTTTCGGCTCCTCAGCTTCTGACTTCCCTTTTGGCTAAGTAAAATGTGAGGGAGACATGCTTATCTTATCAAGAGATATAGTGTGAAGCATTAACTATTTCACCAGCTGTAATCATGAGAGGCTTGAAATTACCTCATAAAGAGCCTGGGCCTTCTGAAGCACAGTTAGAGATCAAGGATATCGCTAAACAGTCATGTTGACAGAAACTGTTCTACATGAGGATCATGCGTTAGATACTGCTGCTAGCGAGAACAGTGATGTAACATTATAAGCCTTCAGACCAGACTCACTGCTACTGATTCTTGGAACAAAAGTTAGGCAAGAGAGAGGGAGAGAGTGTTATTTTAATGAGCTGGGAGTGGTTTTGGATGTTTTGTTGTGGGTTTTTTCAAATATACACGCAGAGCGCGTGCCACTTAGGCAAAACAAACACACATATACTGCTCAAATAATAAAGTGGTAATAGGGTGCAGAGCATCTATTTCATTTGCACACATTTCAGTTAAACACCACAGAAAGATTTTTTTTCATTGCTCTCCTGTAAATGCGCCCAACCTCATGCTGAATTATCCCACCATCTCTTTCAGGTCCTCAATCCTCCAAATCCCTAGACAAATTTGAAGAGAAGAATCATCTTACTCAGGAATACTGAAAACCATGTTGTTTCTCTTCAATTCATGAGGAATCACAGTAGTAATTCATCACATGGTATTATCACCATAAAGACATATGATACACTTCATATTGCCCTATTCCCGAAACACTGAATCTGATAATGAAATGATAGGTAAAGCTTCCTCAAATAAGTTTTTCTCTCTCCAATTCTGCCTGAGAAGACTTTATTGATTATAAATGTGACATGGAAAAGTAAATAATATATCAAAACTCCTTGGGAGAAGGAAATGCCTTTATATAATTTGCAAAATGAGGTGAAGACAGTTGTGCGCTGTAACTGTTTGAATTGATCAAAAACCGTCAATAAGCTTGCACATAGAAAACAATTGCAGAGTGCAAGTTTCAAACATAATTAAAGGGTATCATTACCTGAATGCAAGTGATTGCTGGGACTTGTTTCTTCAAAAAATTCATTCTTGAGTTGAATTCCTGGCGAACAAGATATCCTCGACAGCAAGCCTGAAGTTTTGTAATCAGGTTCTCATTGGCCAGCCACAACTGCTCTCGGTTGTATGCCGCAGTGACTCCAGATATGGTGCTCTGGATTAATGTTATGGTAGGAAGAAGAGCCAGAAAAAGAGAATGGAGATACAAGAAACAGGATGTTACATCAGCTTTCCGTATTGTGCTTATGAGAAACTTCCAAGTTGCCTTTCAATAAACAGCAACACCACGGTCCTGAACCCTTTTAGCGACAGGACGAATTTTTCTGAAATGGGACAAGGAGTTTGGACACACACTATCTGATGATGCCCAGTGAAATAAATGAGTTACTAAGCTTGTTAACACGACTATGGTGTTGAAGCATTCTCTCTTAGAGCTGCATTAAGGATGGAAATGGTAGGAATGTCAACTTTTCCGAGAAAGAGCATGTGTTATCTACCCTACCTGTATCTCCTCCCGTGACAGCTGTGTGTCATTTTGCACAAATTCCGCTGGTTCATCCCATCCTCCCTCTTTGGTCCGCAGGTTATGATAATAATGATAGCCTCCTCTCACCCAGTGTTTCACCCATTCACTGTCATTGCCCCCTAAGAGCAGAAACTGCAGTGTAAGTCTCAAAAACAGAGAAGTGTCTTATCTTTCCCGCATACAAATGTTACAACTAGGAAATCCGCATATACAGATGCTCCTTCCTCCAAGCAAGAGAAGGAATGTTTCCGAGTCCCTAATGACCTCACACGAGAAGTACCTAAACACAACACATTTTACAAGTGGAGAACATTCTACTATCCACTTTTTTTTTTTTTTAATTTAAAAACCTTAGTTCACAAAGCATCCACAAGTGCCACCTGTAACACAAGACTTCTCCCCAGAGGCTTTTTTACCTCTGGTTCCGATTCCAAATGCAATAATCGTGAATTTATTTCACTAACAGTTAGCTACTTGAGGTTCACCTGCTGCCATTTTTCTTCTCTTGACTTCTGACAGCTCTCGCTGGTATGTCTCAGCACATTCTGGAGTGACTCCATATAGCCCAACATCCAGTGAACGCAAGGCACTCAGGGTCTGGCTAACATCACCATGGTCCACTGCTTCATTAATGGCCAGAATTCCTAAGGAGACTTTGATAACACAAGGAAGCAGGTTATCTTGGCATTCAGGGGCTCAGTGACTCACAGCAAATACAGAATGACAGAATAGAGCAAGACAACATGAACACACACTTACCGTTGGTGTGTGTGTATATACATAAATATTTGAATCTATATAAATACAAAATATAAATAAAAAACAATCAGACAACTTGCAGTATAGAGGCCTCTTCAGTATGGTACTGCACCTGACAGCATATAATTTGTGTACCCCAAGTCCCAGTATGGTGCTGATTTACCACAACAACACACAATGTTTTAGCTCTACTCTGACATCCGTTTTAGTTAAGGCAGTTTCTTCTGGCAGAGTCAGTCACAACTCAAAAGGAGCCTTTTCAACAACTAGTACCATCTATCCCTAGTGAAAAAGGCATGGAGTAGTTTGTAAACAAGTCAAAGACCTGAGCAGGGAAAGACGGGGCAGAGGAAGAGAAAAATAACAACACATCATTCCAGGGCTACTCCAGAACTGCAACTCAAATACAGACATATTCACAAGAGCACAGGAATTGCACTGGCACAGCAAACATGAAATACAGTAATTTTCAGCACTAAGTAAGACTGCAAAAATGTCTGTTCATACATGGATAGATAAGGGTACCTGAAGATATCTTACTCAGGCTTAAGGGCACATATTGTAATCCTGCTTTTGACCAAATATTCCTTGGCATGACATTCAAGCTGCTGCCTTGCCAAAGTGCTCGGTGGGTGGGAAAATGATGAAAAAATTGCACTAGTACTGCTGGGAGCAAACAGTAAGATGAACAGGTAAAGTTCTGCCCTACTCCCCCCGCCCTTTTTTTTTTTTTTCCCCAGCAGGGGGAATTCACTGACCAAATAACGTCATAAAAACAACTGAACTAGGCCACGGAGTTAGACAAACTCATTGTGTCTTTCATTAGAAAGCTTTTTGTGAACCTGTTGATTTTTCTCCTAAAACATCTATGAATAAAGAATACAGATGGACAAGGCACAAATATAAAAGCAAGCTCATTTCTGTGTCAACAAAGCAAGGACGAGAGGAATCAACCGTGTCAGAAACTCTATATCTGATACACAGGTTCATTAAGAACTCATGTTGGAGGGCAACCTAGTCCAATCCCGTTCTCAAAGCTGGGCTGACTTCAGGGCCTTGTCTGACAGAGTTTGGAAAATCTCGAAGGACAGAGATTCGACAGTGTCTTTGGACAACCTGTTTCAGAAGGCACCAGAGAGATTACAGACTCAGATTAAACTTTACAGTTTCCAGTTGCTTGTTCAAAGCAAAATTAGAAGGGACTGACTATGCATCTTTGGATAACTTTAAGTATCAGCTTAACATAAAATTAAAAGTTTTGGAAGTAGAAAGTAAGACATTTTATCAGCACAGCAGAGATGAAGAAACAGAATCAAGAAAAATACAAGGTGACTATAAAGAGACAAAACAATCAGTTTACTAATATTGTACAAATCAAGCAAAACAAGCAGACAGGTACAAACGTTGAATGTAATGGAAAATTAGAGATTTAGAGTAAATGCAAATAGAACAATATCATATTTTTAAAATGTATAAAAACAAGCTCTCTGAAGCATGCGGTACCCAGCAAACAAACAGCATATACAGAGAACAGGCTATTAGAATTTATCAGAAGACTTTAAAAACCCTCATGTTTTGTTAAAGAGAAAGTTTCTGTCAGGAACACCACCACCACCACCACACCCAAAACCCCACAAAAAACCAAACCAAACAAAAAAAAAACCCCAACAAGTTCAGCAAAGAGTAGTAATTACTTCACTGTTTCTTGAGACAGAAAAGACATTATTATAAAGACTGGGATGTAATGATGGGTGGGCCAGTCCACCTGCAAACTGTGCTAGGGAGCAAAGGTGGATATCACTGATGTGTATTACTGTTTATATTTGAAAAAGATGCAATGTAGTCTAGAAATACTTAATAGAACTGAGACAAGACAACAGTATGCCACACAAACAAAAGGTAATGCGCTCTGGAAAACACCATTTAAATTGTGCACGTGAACATTCTCATACATAACTAACCACCCACAGACACACACAATTAGTTGCAAATGACAAACAATTTGATAGAGATTTGCCCAGTGAGGTAACATGGTCACATGCAAAACTGGAAAAAAGGCATGTCCCTCCAAAAGATAAGAAATTTAATATTTGAAGAATGTGACATTCACTCTTCAAAGAAAAATTACTACACCAGAAGCACGTAAGTGCATTTGATTTCCTCTGCCACATTTACATGACATTTCTAGCTCCCAACCTTTCCTTAAGTAACCAGTATTTGGTTGATAATGGGGATTAATTGCAACATTGCGTGACAATACTTACATCTCTCGGACTCCTCTGTGTCCTTGTTAGCCCTGTGAATCCCATCCTGAATTTCATCTAGCCAAAGTACAGCTGTTTCATCCTGTGTGTCCTGAAGAGAATATGATGAGAAAAATACACACTGCGTGAGGAGAAAAGTATCACTATTTTTGCAAAGTAAAATAACCCGTACTCAACAATAGCCAATATAGTAGTTTTCCATATCAGAGGGAATAAGAGGCGTTCCAGTCTTTCTAATTGACTCCAACACAAGGACATCATGTGTATTTGTGACTAGCAGAGACTACTTTAGCATTACCAGACTCAAACCCCCTCCCAGTCAAAAACTCTTTCCAGGAAACAGAACGAAGAAGAAATTCTGTCAATGGGAATCACTCTGATAAGCAAAGAGAACACAAGGCCAAGGACTTGGTACTGGTTAGTCCTAAAGCCGTACTTGCTAAGTGGACATGACTTTCCAGGAACATGAGTTAGTCCTTCGACAGAACATGGCTACAAAGAGTTCTTAGAACAAAAAGCTGCTGATGCACATCTGTGTGCAGAAGCTAAAAACTCTCGGGTAACTAATGCCACATCAGGCTGTTCTTGTCCCCGTCCACAAAAGTTCACAGGCCTGTACAAACCAGCAAACCAAAAAGCGTTGTACATATTGCGGCTGCGTGTACATGCACAAGAGTCAAAGCCACGTTTTAAGTCTTTGTTTTCACAGATTGCTCGTCAAGGAGCAGTGATCATACAGTACCCTGCATTTTGGCTGGGATTTGAGGAAATCCAATCAACTAATGTTACATGCAGAAATTTGAGAAGAGGAAAGAGACAAGTGTTCAGCAAGTCCCAAAATACAAAGAACAATGATCCAGCAGTTGCCAAGCATAGCTTCTCCCCACCCACTGTTGCTTCCTGTAGGTAACTACTGAAAGAAATGCTAAGACACAACTGCCACCCCTCTGACAGCTCCCGTCGTACAAACAGAACACAGGAAACATTTACTTCTGGTATGGAATAATAATCGCACTGCACAGAAGAGCCACTATTTAGAGTGTTCAAGAGCTTTAGGCCCAGACTGAAAAAGAACATTTCCTTACATGCCCTCCACATTTTTCCCACTGTTTTGGCGGGTCTGAAACTGACACACTTAATGATACTTCATTCAAGAGACTGACACGTCTTTCACAGGCAGATTGCATCTCAAAGCCCAGATAGTCCCACAGGAATACCAGCAACAGCGAAATTCCTGTCCAGGGAGTGGGGGAGAATAATCAAAGAAACAACTTCCTCTACCCTAATCTCTACCAGCAGAAGTCAACCCAAAGACTACCGAAATTATCCTGTGCTTTTCTACAGATTTACTGTTGCAGGCCTTCCGGAAGGTACACAGTGTAACATACTACAGGGTCTACTGTTTTTCTCTCTCTCTACCCATCACATAAGAAACATGCATCATACAGCGCTCCCTATTCACGTAAGGAACTGAACAACATCTTGTGTGAACTACAATCCCTCTCAGCCCCAAGGTACAGAAATCACTAGTTAGTAAGTAATAGCTGACAACAGATAATGACTATTTTCCCCACAATGTTACTTCATAATATGATCTTTCAATTTCTGAAATTACTGCTGGGAGGAGCCCTAAACTGAACATATGCCTAAATAAGGTAATTTCACGCCAGCTGAGAAGTTACCAGCACGGCCTGGCACAAGCTTAAGGGCACACTTAAAAGAGTTCATTATTTCATTCTGACTCAGCGGGAGGAAATGCTTCAGCACAAAATGGGTTCCTGAGGAACATTAACCCTTTCAGGGCCCTTGGGGAAGCTGCTTAATGATTTTCATCAGAAACATGTACTGTTTTCAGCTACGGCCATCACGTGGGTTTACTTTTAGTCAAGAAAAAAAATTTTAAAAAATCCGTGTTCAACACAATCTAGATCTTAATCCCTACTAATTTCTGGCTAATAAGAAAGACAACTACCCCTTAAAAAATCATTAGCAATAAAAGTGTCACCAGGTAAACAACAGGCATCAGTATACATTTTGCTAGTAGCATGTATTTTCCTTCATTTCTTTTTTCTAATTTATCACTTAACAGATTTTTCCACTTTCAGAAACTTTCTTTTTGCTGTATATAACTATGCCTATGATGACATTTAATAAAGAACACTAAAGAAAATATTTAAGCTTGCAGGAAATTTGCATTCAGAAGTTCAGAACTCCTAGAAAGAACGTGGTCTCCTTGTGAAAACAGATGAGGCATATTATTTCTCCCCAAACAAGATACATATCTCATTCTGGACCTGGGATTAGCTGTAGCAAGCCACATGGTGCAGTTAATATCCTTATACTCATCTCTGTAGTTCATGAAGATTCATATGGTCTGGCTGCAATTCTCTTTCTCTAGTACAGAAAAATCCAAACAGACTGGGTAAGATCAGTCGATGGTAGGTAGAATGCCCAGCTCTCCACTTCCAGTTTTGATTCCTGGCTTTCAGGACCAGTAATAAGCCCATTACACAGATGTAAAGGTTTTTCTGAGAGGTGCATTTAATTGCACTCACCTGTGCTTTCTCTCTCTTGGCTCGAAGTAGTGTATCTTGGTAATGCTGTGCTACCTTTGGGGCTACACCCTCCAATTTTGCTGCAGGAATCTGCAAGGCTTGAATAGTCTTTTTGGTGTCCCCTTCATCCAGAGCTTCATTGATAAGACCAATTGCCAAAATCCCTAGGGAGGAAGGCGTAGGGGGAGAAATACAAAGTTCCATTTTTGGTCAACAATAATCACAAGCATTGCTTCAGAAGAAAAGCGCAGTTAGTCCTTCCTAAACCAGGTACTGACTGAGAACTGCAACATTTTTAACAGAAAACATTATTTGCTAGTAAAGACTATCTCTCCACCTTAAAGCATTCATAACTCCTGGGCACTGTAATTAAAAACAAAAAAAACCCCAACCAAACAACAAAAAAAAAAATCACTCAGGGAGACCACATGCAGGGACAGAATTGAGTCCTCAGACATCCATTTCAGAGCCACTAGAAGAGAATTATCAAAGCCCAAATGGCCAGCATTCACAGGTCACAGCTTTCCGAGGTTCTGGCTTCTCTAGAAAGAAATCTTCACATGAAGCTAAAGATTTGAACGGAATACCATTTAAAAATACAGTAACTTCATATTTTAAAAAACTCTTTTATTAAACATAAGTAGCATTAGCTGTATTATCAGCAATGTGGATGCTATTCAAGTACAGTATAATTTACCATTCAGCTAAATAAAAACAAACAAAAATAAGTATCTTATAGTAAGCTAAATGCAAACAGAGTCTACGTCATACATGCCCTACCTACAGCAACACCTACTGTGAATCACAAAATAACTTAGGTTGAGATGGACCCTAGAGGTCATCTAATTCACTTCCCTGCTTAAAGAAGGATCAATTCAAATCATGGCTTGATCAGTGCAGAACAAAGAGATCTTTTAGACAAAAGAAAGTAAGGAGCTCAGTGTGGGGATTTCCAACTTTGGTTAATGCACCCGAAGATTGTGACTTTTTCTTCTATGCAGGAAAGAGAATCACAAAACAAAAGTTTATATGAAAACCAGAACATCTTAGGGAAGCGGTGGTATTTGCATGGAGTAGAGATTAGGGAAAAACGTATGTTGAAGACACTGCAAGAACCAGGATCACTAAAATGATGGCACAGTTTCTGTCAAAGAGCAGATGTAACAACTGTTTGACTTAGGAAAGTGCACAGAACGTAAGTAGCGATTCTCTCTGATTGGTTTACTAATATGGGCATGACAAGACTACTCCATAGAACAGCAATATGTTACAGCTCCTCACTAGAAAGCATTTTTTAATTTGAAACTATTTACAAGGATAGTGAAAATGAAAAATATATGCTTGTATGCCTTGAGGACCTTCTCAGACTAATTTAACTTATTCATAGACAGGAGATAAAAAGTGTCCTTGCATAAAGGCATATATGAAGCAGACCAAAGAATTAAGAAATTCCCCATGAGAACAGCTTATCTTATCATGGCATTTTCTGCACCTTTTTTTACAGGATAAGGAGTGTTATAAGAAACAGGGTGTTGGGACTACATGAACTTTTGGACTTCTACTGTGACCTCTTACATAGAAAAGATACTATGAAACTAGCATCCTGGTGTGTGCATCCACCAGTGTGGGTCTGTGTTTGTGTGGTTTCAACAAACCTGCTCATGTGACCCAAACAGGAAACCCAGTGTCTATTTGGAGATCCAGGAAACAACTTAATCAAGATAGCAGGCTCTTAACTTAAAATTTAACCCTCTCTAGAGTATAAAGTCTTTTCAAGGTGAAACACAACTCACCAACTACGCAACAAGAAGTGGCAGAAGATACCTGTTTGTCTCAGCGTACCATATACACTTTATTATCACCTCCACATTTGTGACAAATCTCTCCCTTCTCACGATGCAAGGCTTTGTGCTAAATATTACAAAGATGGCTTGAAAGTAAATGTCATGCTACTTGCATATGCAGGAGGTTTTCAGTACTGGTCATAACCAAAAATTATGGTCCCTTAATGAAACTGAAAAAAAAATTAATAGAAAATTAAACCACCTGATACAGAACCTCACAAGGATCTACCTAAGAATAAGTTTGCTTAATTGTGCTATTTTCAAGGACTCCTCTATCTCCACTCTGGATTTTAAGTCAACTAATACCATCTTGGAGAAAGGAGAATTACTCCAATTTTCTGTTTTGCTAAAAATTTCATCATTACATCCGATCCCAGTCTTTTATCAGTGCTAAAAGACACTTATTAACATAAACGCTACTAAAAAACAGAATTAAAAAAAAATGCAGAACTAGAAGAAGCATAGAACTTAGGTTAATACCCATTCACATTTCTCAGCTTGCATCAGGAATTTTTTCCTTCATGAGTATTTGGTACTCGCACTTATAACTTCTATGGGTTTTTGCATATTTTCCGATCAGGGATTTTTTTTGCACTTTACCAGTATTTCATATTAAAAGGCAACAGCTGTGCAGGCATATTCTTCGTGCACTGGTCAGAAGGTCAGCTTTTATAGATACTGGTTTTAACAACTAGTGTTCATATGCAGTGTTAAAACAGAAAATAAAAGCTTCTAATTTCCTGACAGAACTAACTGTAAAGAAAGCAATTAACCTCTTAAAAGATCAGCACTTTCCATTTCAACTCTAATTTGAGATTTGGGTCCCAATATCCGGAACTCAGAATTCTGAATGGCATGAAACTGATGAGATAATTAAGTGTTCTTTGAAAAAAGAAAAATCTGTATCAAATGTTTGAAGCAAAAACATTTGAATACATAACTGCTGAACAGATAGCATTTCAGAATTAACTTTTTTGGGCATCTCTGTTGATTTATCACCGAATCAAAAGTAACTGCAAAGGCCTATTTCTTTGAGGCAATATTTGCACTACTGATCTTCAAAGAAGCTGTAGTGTTAATACAGCCAGGAGTTAAAGGATGAGAATAAGACCTGGAAATAAACTCTTCTCTCTGTTCTTCATTCAAGCTCCTCATCCACTGCAGAAATGCATCTGACAAATCATTACATCTGAGAGTCATCAACACAAAGATGGGTAGCTTATCTTGCATTTGCAGGTCAGATTACCCACAGATGAAGAGTAGAGGGGGATCCTGGACTGAGTCTGTGGAACTTCCACTAAATACTGGAAAGGTGAAAAGGCCAAAGCACATTCAGGACTAAAGGGGAGGAGAGGAAACCCTGAACAGGTCAGAGGTTGCAGCCAAAGAGAGAACAAGACTTCAAGAAAAGTAACATCTACCGAACGCAGCAAATTAGGAAGGAGGATGGAGTACGCCAAGACTGGGCTACAATTAACTCAGAGATTTTGGTAATACTAGTTTTCATTAAATTTGAGGGATTGAAGCAAAATCAGAAGAGATTCTAGACACTGAGAGCAGACAATGCATTTTTTTTATCCAAAAAGGGTTGACATTTGCATTGGAAGAATTGATAAACTGTTTGGAGATGCTGATTTCAATACCACAAACACTCCTGACTACCTGATCTCTCCATCAACAGTCCTGCTATCAAGCCTTTTATACTACAGACCACCAAGTCTTGCTCACAACTAAGATTTTCCTAGATATCTAATGTATGACACAACTACAAGTCAATCAATAACTTTTTGTATTGACATGCACCTAATTTTAGCACTCCTTATGAGCTAGGATCAGTGTAGCATGAATCGAGCAGAAAAAACTTACTTTCATGTTCTTCATGCACAACAATGTTCACACGATCAACACATGACTGGATATCATTCCACGTGATAAATTCATTTCCTTCTGCACGTGTTCGAGCTTTCAGCTTCATCAAATCATCGATATATCTGTCAAAGAACAAAACCCAAAACCAACAAACATCACATCGCAACAAGCTGGCCAGGAAACACACAACACAGCATGAGAATTGTACACAAAGTGAAAGAGGTAACATGAGGGTTGAAACTGGAACAAATATGAAAAGGGGGAAGAAGAGAAACAGGAAAGGCTGCGTGCAGGATGGTCAGCCCAAATGTGAAATAATCGACAAAAGCACTAAAACACTGAATGAGGATCCAGGGCAAAGAACACAGTGGGCGAGCTGGCATAGTGTTAGTGACAACCTAATGGTACCACAACATGGCTTTAATGTGAAATCCATGAGAAAGCGTTGAGAGACAGCACAGAAAACAGACCAGTAAGAAAAAGTAATCGCAAAAACAAGACACAAGAGCCAAAGGAGATTAAATCAATACCGTAATAAATAATGGTAACATAAAAGTGAATGTAAAGTGTAAGAGGGGGGAAAAAAAAATTCAAAAAGTCACAGAATATAAGCAACATCAAGGACAGACATGATTCCTTGAAATATCTACCTCTGAGAGTTCTCATCCTCAATGTTTGTAAGCCCTGTGACAGGACTGCTCAGTTGTTTCCACACTGTATTCACATCCCCTGAATCCAAAGCCCTATTAATCAGGGCCACAGAAGATAGCATCTCTACAGCAACAGATAATTCTGGATGGGTGAGGTTACCCTGCATACAAAGAGGACAACAAATTAATTCCACTCGCTCTTTACAAACTATTACTGCACATAGAACACAGAATAGAATAGTTGCCAGAACAGACATATAACAAAGGGACAACCTTTATGACATAGAAGTAGAAAGATGAGTATCATAAACAAAGCTAGAACACCAAGTAAGAGAGTAGAGTCAAATCTTACAGGGCCAAGTAGCTCAAGATTTAGGGATTAAACTTCACATCAGAACAGACTGAACACCAAAGCAGTTCTATGAAGACTCAAGACAGGTTTGTTCCAGAGAACGCATTTAACGAAACAGGCAAGGTAGACCCGGTGACCCACACCAACTTCCAGAAATAAGACAGAATGTGGTACTTACTTCAGGGCTCTGTTGCTGCAAGGTAGCCAGCTCCCTTTGGTAAAGATCTGCAGCAAATGCATAAACCTCTGGTAACTGGGCTTCTGGATTCATAATTTCTGCCACAGTCTTCTCAGCATCACCCATTCGAATTGCAGAATTAATTTTGGCTACTGCTTCTAGCCCTAGAATTTCAAAGAGTTAGCACAAAGAATGAGGAAGGCAGACAGTTGAGTCCCCAGTAATAAGAACACTTTTATTCTACTCAATAATCAGATACCTAACAAGAAAAATAATAATTCCACTAGCTGCAGGAAATGAGTGAAGCTTTCTGACCCATACTTCCTCACTTAGTCTTCCATTACTGCAGACAACTAAAATACATAATGCCTTCTTTAAAATAAAGCTCATGTTTAAAACCAGTTTACCATTTTGTCTGGTTATCAAAGGATTGTTTCACCATTTCAGTCTTCTGATACTAAGAAGCCTCATAATTGCAAGTTTTTGGACGAATGAGTAGTAACAACTTTTTCTTCCTGTCTGTCTTTGTTGATCTGCATTTTATTTGCTACCTGATATTTAGAAACAGTTAAAGGTTCTGTAGCTCAAACGAAGTAAGATTTATGTCAATGGTCAGCAAGTAACCTAGCTTTCACACCTCACAGAGCAATCTAGATTTCCTTCACAGATCCATAGCACAAAAACTCATACAAGCATTCTAGAAAAAGAGGTTATTTAAGGTGGACACAAAAGTTCCATGTTTTTTAATATTTCAAATTATATGCTGTTATCTCCAGCAGTATTGTAAGAGCTGGATAAAAGACACTACAAATAATCAGGGCAACCATCTCTTTCTAATGTTCTTAGCAGCTGTGAAGTACTTAACATTCACAACAGTTTGAGAGAGACCTCACATATCCCCACATAGACCCAAATACTGTGCTGTCTCATCCTTTTGATCACATTCATGGTCACGTTGCTGCAACAATTTCTGCTGATCCTTACTTTGCTGATACTGTTGTGCTGCCCTGTTAGCAGCATCCACTCCCAACTGCAACTCTTCCTTCTGCAGAAGACCTGTAAGCCCAGCCTGAGAAAAAAAAAAAGAAACCAGGAGGGTGAAACGATGTCAGCTTATTCACTTCAAATAGCTCAATAAAAAGAAAAAAACCCAGCTTTTCCTTAAAACACTCTAATGCCACATAGCTTCTGCAAACAAAGAATGCCACATATGTGAGGAAGACAGAAATTATTCACCAGATTCTCAGTTCATATGCTGAAAGACCGTATGTGTACAACCTGGTCCCTTTTACAGTATTAGAAGTGCAGTCTCGAACACAGCAATTAAAGGCAAGACCCAAAATTATAAAACATTTAAGACAAAGAGGACAACTTTGTGGGAAAAGACTCCTTGTACATGAGCTGCGAGCTGGAGTGGAATTAGTACTTATGTAGTTTGCTATGAAGTGACACATTAATTAATGTTCCATTTTACCTATGAACAACAAAAGAATTAGCAGAACACCAAAAACGGACAACATGCAGTTTTGGCTTATACATACATGCTTCTTGGACTATACGGTACCACTGAATACAAACAGAAAATGAGACTGAGTGACTGGGGAGCAGGAGGGCTTGAATAACTTGGGTAGTAGCCATACAGGTCATGACCCTTCGTATAGTTCACACAGTAAAGATGATAATTCTCCAAAAGCACCACATTTATGTAACAAGACCTTTCAATCACGTTCTGGAAGAACGCTTTTTAAAAAGCCCCACTTTTCTTATTTAACCTAATTGTAGGTCCCAAGAAACACAGCTTGTGAAGATCTTTCTTCGGAGATAAGTGACAAATCCTCTGAATAGCAACAGCTGCGGGGCTAAGTCTGTGCTGTAAAAGTCCCCATACCCCCACAGAAGGGTATTAAGAGCAATACACACATCCTTCAGCTCCATCATTCACGCAGAATCCCAGGTAAGGAACACTCACAAAGTATAGCACTACACTGGCTGATGGAAAGAGTATTCCAAAACAGCACATTCACTGCAAGGAATTATTGTCTAAGGAACATTGTTTAGCTATTGACCAAACAAATCTTGCATCACACACACAAAATAAAACAAAACCAAACCCAAAAAACACACACACAAAACAACCCCAAAACCAAAACCAATCAAGAGTGGCTATGAATTACTGCTGTATGCCTTTCAGATTGAGGGATCCTTCTGAACGCAAAAAATCTGCACTCCAGCAGAAAAAGCTGCGACAGTCTACAAAAGAAAGGTATTATATACCTCTTTCTCTATATATCTTAACATACATTGATGCAGATAGATTTTAAGGGGGTTCAGGGAAGAGGATATATTAATTTAGTAGAAATGTAGGTCCTAATGAGCCCTATAGCAGAGACTGTCCAAAGTGGGAGAATATATCAGACAGGTACAGTCACACAGCTGGGCAGCGCCCATTGCAACTGCATTCAGTCCTGCTCCATAATAAATTATATAGCAGTTGAGGAGTTGAATGAGCTATGCTAAAGTCTGACAACAAAAGGATAGGGATCCTGTTTGAAAGCTGCTTCTTAGTTAGGTACTACAACTGAGTCCCAGAAACTTTAAGGCGGAGAGTTTCTTCAGCCCCAGAAAGGCATAAGTTCTAAGCAAGACTGCTTAAAATGACAGAATCACAGAATAGTCGAAGGTAGAATTAAACTCTGGAAATAGTCTAGTCCAAACCCCCGCTCTAGAGCAGGTTGCCCAGGACATCTGCAGAAAAGGACCTAAGGGTCCTAGTGGACACCAAGTTGAACATGAGCGAGCAAAGTGCCCTGGCAGCAAAGAGGGCTATGGTAGTGTAGGCTGCATTAGGAGGAGTGTTGCCAGCAGGTCGAGGGAGATGATCCTTCCCCCCTACTCGCCACCAGTGAGGCCACACCTGCAGTACTGTGTCCAGTTCTGGGCTCCCCAGCACAAGAGAGACACGGGCATACTGGAGAGCATTGAAGGAAGGGTCACTAAGATGATTAACGGGCTACAGCATTTCTCCTGTGAGGAAAGGCTGAGAGAGCTGGGCCCGTTCAGCCTAGAGGAGAAAAGGCTGCAGGGGAATCTCAGCAATGTGTGCAGCTGTCTGAAGGGACGGTGCGAAGAGGATGAAGCCAGGCTCTTTTCAGTGGTGCCCCATGACAGGACAAGAGGCGACTGGCACAAACTGAACCGCAGGAGGGTCCCTCTGAACATCAGGAAACACTTTATTTACTGTGAGGGTGACCAAGGAGCAGCACAAGTTGCCCAGAGAGGTTGTGGAGTCAAAAGCCATCTGGACATGATCCTGGGCAACCAGCTCTAGGGGACCCTACTTGAGCAAGCGGGTTGGACAAGACGAGCTAAATCGAGAGATCCCTTCTAGCCTCAACCATTCTGTGATTCTAACTGTGTTCAGTTGAGCTTTGAGTATATCCAAGGATAGAGACTCCACAAGCTCTCTGGTCAACCCGTTCCAGTATTTGATCACCTGCAGTAAAAAAAGTTTTTTCTTATGCTTAAATAGAATTTCCTGCATTTCAACTTGTGCCCACTGCATTTTATACTGTCACTGTGCACCACTAAGAAGCATCTGGCTCAGTCTTCTTTATTCCCTCCCACCAGTTATTTGAGAGCCTTCTTTTCCCAAGGCTCAGTAATCTGAGCTTTCTCAGCCTCTCCTAATATCTCAGATGCTCTGAGCTCTTAATCAGTTTCTCAGCCCTCACTAGACTTGCTGCAGTATGTCCATGTCTCTTGTCCTGCAGAGCCTCAAACTGGGTGCAGTACACTCCAGCTGTGGTCTTCACCAGCATCGAGTAGAGGGGGAAGGATCACCTCCTTCAGCCTGCTGACAACGTTCTTCCTAATGCATCCCAGGACACTGCTGGCTTCCTCTGCCACAAGGGTATAACCCTGGCTCTTGGTAAAGTCATTGTCCACCGGGACGCCATATCCTTCTTTGCAAAGCTGCTTTCCGGCCAATCTACCCCCAGTCTGTACTTGTGCATGAGGTTATTCCTCCCCCAGGTACAGGGCTTAGCATTTGTCTTTGTTGAACGTCATGAGATTCTCAATGGCCTATTTCTGCAGCCTGCTGAGGTCCCTCCGAATAGCAGCACAACCGTGTGGTGTATTGACTGCTCCTCCCTGTTTTGTATCATCCGCAAAGGGTATAGTCTGTCCCATTTTACAGGTCATTAGTGAGGATGTTAAATAGTATTGGCCCCAGGACCAATCCTTGGGGTACACCACTAGTGACTGGCCTCCAGCTGGACATCATGCTGCTCATCACAACCCTTTGAGCCTGGCAGTTCAGCTAGTTTTCAGTCTACCTCACTGTCCACTTACTTAGCCCATGCCTCCGCAGTTTGTGTGAGGATACTATAGGATACAGTGTCAAAAGCCTTGCTGAAGTGAAGATAAACAACGACTGCTTTCCTCTCATTCACCAAGCCAGTCATCTCATTGTAGAAGGCTGTTAGATTGGTCAAGCATGATTTCCCCTTCAAAAATCAACACTGACCACTCCTAACCACTTTCCTGTCCTTCATATATTTAGAAATTGTTTCCAGCATTATTTTCTCCATCATCCTCCCAGAGATTGAGGTGAGACTGACAGACCTGTAACTCCCTAGATTCTCCTTCTTGCCCTTCTTCAAGATAGGAGTGACATTCACTCTCTAGTCCTCGGGAACCTCCTCTGATCTCCCTCAACTTTTAAAGACTGCCTAAAGTGGCCTCACAATGACACAGTCCAGCTCCCTCAGCACTCACAAATGCAGCCCACCAGCTCCCTTGTCCAGGTTGTTTAAATGGTCCCTAACTTGATCCTCCTCTACTGAGGGGTAAGTCTTCCCTGTTCTATACTTTCCCACTGGTCTCAGAGGCCCAGGATTCCCAAGGGAAAAATCTTATCAGTAAAGTAAGAGTTAAGGAAGGTATTCAGTACCACAGCCTTTGTGCTCCCTGTCATCTGCTCCCCTGCCCCATTCAGCAGCAGTCCCAAATCCCTGTCAGATTCAGGTCCAGTTGGACTTAGGCTTTCTTAACCCTACCCTACATGCTCAGACAGCATCTCTATATTCCTCCTGAGTAACCTGACCCTGCCTCCATTCTTTTGTATGCTTCCTTTTTCTGTTTGAGCTTTGTGGGAAGTTCTTTGGTTTATCCATGAAGGCCTCCTACCACTTTTGCCTGACTTTCTGCTCATCAGAATAGGCCATGCTCAAGCTTGGAGAAGGTGATCCTTTAAAAGTCAACGAGCTCTTCTGGCCCTCTCTTCCAGGACCATAGTCCACGGGACTCTTCCAAACAGATCTGCGAACAGGTCTTCAGGCTCTCCCGAAGGTCAGGGCTGTGACCCCACTTTTTACCTAGTTCCCTCTCAGGATCCTCAACTCTATCATCACACCGTCTCATGGTCACTGCACTCAAGGCTGCCCCTGACTTTCCCATCTCCAACCACTTCTTCCTTGTCTGTATTAGGTCCAGCAAAGGCCCTTCCCCTCATCAACTCCTCAGTTACGTATGCCAAGAAGTTATCATCAGCACACTCCAGAAATGTCCTGGATTGCTTGTTCCCTGCTGTGTTGTCCTTACAGCAGATCAGGCAGTTCGAGTCCCCCAGGAGGAATGAGGCCTGATGAGCACAAGCCATCTTCCATGTATCTGAAGAAGGCCTCATCTACTACTTCTGCCTGATCAGGCAGTCTGCAGCAGATATCCACCACAATGTCGTACACATTGGTCTGCCTGCTAATCCTGACCCATAAGCTCTCACCTGGTTCATCGTATATCTCAAGGAAGAGCACCATGCATTCCAGCTGCTCTCTCACACAAAGGGCTACTTCCCCTCATCGCCACCCTGGCCTGTCCTTCCTAACAGGCCTGTATCCAATCCATGGCAGCATGCCAGTTCTGGTAGCTATCCCAAGACATCTCTCTGAACCCAGTGATATCACAGCTCTGTCACTGCACAGAGACCTCTAATGCCTCCTGTTCATTCCCCACCCTGCATGCATTAGTGTACAGGCACTTCAGAGAGGCAGCCGGTCACGTTGACTTCCCAGGAAAAGGGTAAGGGATTCCCTTATAACACTGCTCTTGTCACTTCTGTACACATGCTAGAGGTAGGTCCCCTCCAGCCCTGTCTTGTCGATTTCAGGGTGTCTCTCATCCATCTCTCATCCACTCTACACCCTTTGCTTGCCAACCCAGCCGACCACTTCCTCACTTGGAGACATGATCATACTGCCCTGTTGATTCCTATGAAAGATTAGACCAGATACCTCCAACAATTTGGGATCAAACATGGTATGGGGTTTGATCACCACCTTCATTCTGTAGTGTACTGCATAAGAAAGGTCAGCCCAGAAGCTTGACGTTTGCTGACTTAACAGAAAACTAAAAGGGCAGTTTTGTGAGCAAAGCGGTGTGAACGGCATTCTGAGGCTTGCTTCAGGTTTGTCAGCACGGAGAACACACTCTGATTTGTTCTCATGCCTTTAACTGCTGTCATTAAATACGCTGAACGATGCAATACTCAGCTAACCAGTGGCTTACAACAGTGAATTACGTATGATTACATGGTGCCTACAGTGTTTGTTTCCCCACCTGCCAGCTCTGGCAATTTAAGACTTATACTATCAATGAGGTACCTGATGATTTAACAGTGGTAAGATTTAAAAGTCTTATGATAATGCATAGCTACCCTCTCCAAAAATAAACAGAAATTAAAATCTGACATTTATTCAGGACCTCAATTTAAGCTGCTACGCCTTACCTACTTCAGCCCTCTGATTGCTTGTCATATACTACTTCTACTCCAAACTGTGGTTCAAAGGCCCTAAGAACAAATCTATTTCTTCAGCCTCTTACTGTAATTATGCGGTCTGAACTTTTCTAGGTCTTTCTACACTCCCTACAGTGCAAAAACCATCTCATTTCCTCCTCCTTGACAGGTCTTCCAGCAGGTGCTGTTGGGTCACGTCATTGCATTTCCTACCTATGACAGACAAGCACCTATGCATCCACCACAGTGCCCAAGATCTAGTTTGTTGTAATTGCATAACTGACTTGTCTGCATTTTTCCTGGATCCAAATGCATGCAATATCTCATTTGTCTACCTTGCTGCAGCTTTTAAAAGAATCATTCACTAAAGACATGCAATAGTAATAACCATCTTTGCATCAGCATACATGACACTGTGATAATTGAGAGAATGCTGATTTTAAAAACTATTCTGCGCATTTTATAAGCAGCATATGTAAGCAGTCTGCACATAAATTCCACTGAAGAGTTGGCTTGAAATGAGAAACTAAGGTTAACCTTAGTTATAGAATCATTTAGGTTGGAAAAGACCCTTAAGATCATCGAGTCCAACCATAAACCTAACACTGCCAACTCCACCACTAAACCATGTCCCTAAGTGCCACGTCTACAAATGGTGTATGGTGGGATTCTCCACAGTGAAAGTAGTATATACTTACCTGACAGGTATTTATAAAACACAAATATCCACATTATTTGGGCACTGACAATAGTAAAATGAGAGGGAATATGCACCTATATTATAAGGATTCTATACACACATACGAATTAGTATTTTAAGGTTTAGTGAAAGTATTTTAATTATATATACATACATACAAGCATTACACTGGCCTTTCATATGCAGAGATGAAACCTAAATGATAAATATGCTTACTGTATGCTTCTGTCTCTTAGTGTTAACTTTTTCAAACCAACACTAAACTGTAATGCAGGTATATAGCAAGTGATTAGTATACAGTGGTACGGTGAAAGGGGAAGGTGGCGGGAAAAACCTCATGAATCAGGGTAATCTAGACTTTTCCATACCTCTTGTTTCTGTTGTCTATCACTCAAAAACTGCTTGAAATACCAGTCACAATTTTCTTGTAGCAATCCTCGGAGTCCCAGGGCTGGTGTTGCCAAAGCTTCATACAGTGCTAATGCATCTCCTCGTTCCAAAGCTACGTCAATCTTTGATATGGCTGCATGTGCTAGCAACAGTAAAGGAGAGTTTTGAGAGAAACATTAAATGAGGAAGTCCCACGGTTTATATAACCTACTGCTCAGAAAGAAATACTCTTAGACCTGATGGATAGCAAGTTAGGTATGTAATCTGAATGGAAGACTTCCAAAGTCAATTGCAAAGTAGTACTTGAAAAGGGGGCTGAAGGTTGCAAACAGCATGCATTACTTAAGATGAAGAACTGGGGGGGCCAGTGACACGGACAATCCATTTCCTAAAGGAAGGGCAACAGAAGTCAAAATGAATTCAGCTTACAACTATGTACTAATAATCAGTAAAAAAAAAAAAACAACAACAAAACCAAAACCAAATCACATAAAGAAGACCACCACCAAAAAACCCCCACAAAAACAGGGGAGCTGCCTTCCACTTTTGTTAGCATTACAGAAAGCTAGGAGGAGCACAGGTATCGTTTTTAAGTATTCTTTTAATTAAGATTATTACTTTAGCATGATACCTACTGTTCACTTTATTGATGTTTCCCTGAATCTCCGCTTGAGTCAGAAGTTCTTCATACACATCTCTCTCTCTCTCTGAATTTTCTGAGGCGATCTGAAGACGAAATAAAAATTAATCAGTGTTTCTACAGTTTCCTTTGCCCTCATAGATCTTCTCATTGAAAAGGTCAGGGAGGATAACTGCTGTGATAGGTCATAGATAGGCTACCTCTACACAAGCAAAAAGAAGCCCTAGAAGTAAATACGTATAAAGTAAGTATACTCACACTCTGATACAGACAGCCTAGAAACACCTTATTTCAATGTAATGGCTCTATGTGAACACACAGTAGAGCTCCAGAACATAGAAAGCAGTACATCTAGCTAGACATTTGATATACAGCGTTCTAAACCAACACTGACCCCTTCTGAGAGCATCAGTTTTGCTCATCATTTAATTATTAGGAAAACATATCTATATTGTATGAAAGTAGAGGGATAGCATTCCCATATAAAGGCTGACATGAATTCTGTATCTATGCGGCCCATATTTCAGACAGCTAAACAGAGTAACACAGCTAACTGCTGCCTGTCTCCTACAATAGAAAGACAGGTTACCAGGGAACATATTGGAATACCATCAGGAGTAAATCCACCTAAATCTATACGTGCAGGACTGTAACGCACATTCTGTGAACTCCCCACAGTTTACACCGCAATACAAAATTGCAATGCATGCAAACAGATGGTTTGAAAGAAGAATTGATCTACCCTATTTTTAGCATTCTCCATCTTGTCTTGCTTTGCTCTGTAGAGTGTGTCTTGGTAAGTGGATTCCAGTCGATCATCAAGATTTATTAGCATGGCATTAGGGTTCTTCATTGCTATAAGAGTGTCAGCTGGAACCTGATGGTCGATTGCTTCATTAATGGCAATGACAGCAGCATGTACTAAAAAACAAGTCACAGTCTGCCAGTTAGTCCCAAACACAACAGCTCTGTTAAAAATTGAGAACTTAACTGGAAAGAGCGGAAGAATTATCTGGAAATTAACTGGAAAGCAAAAGAATTATCAAAGTACCTCTCATTCCATCATGGCTTTGTGTTCTTGACAAAAAGTGGCAGCCTACTTCCTAGTACGATACTCTAGCTAGTCAAATCATCATGTTCCAGAAAGAAAAGAAAAAAAAAAAACCACACATGGGAAAGAAGAAAACCCTCTTCCCAGTCTTCCAAAAGGCCTATCAAAAGAACTGTACTGTCTTACCACAGAGGGTGTTAAAACCAACACTTTAAAAAAAAGATCTAATCTGCTGATTTGAATAATCACATAAAACAAAACTCTATTTTTCCTTACATGCTGCTTCATCCACAGAAAGTTCATTTGCAAGAATTCCTCCAATCTTGCTGAAGGCAGGCATCTGAATACCATACTTCTCCAGTTCAAGCCTCATATTACTGATTTCCTCCTCTGAAACATATATGAAAACAGTGTTATGCAGGCTTAAACACATTAGGAATCAGCACTGCTATACTAACTGCTGCTACAAAAAAAATTAGAATAACTACAATAAATTACAATTACTGTTTAAATAATACTTTGAATATAACTCAGTAAGTGAAACAAAGTAAGTGAAAACTGATAGACATTTTGCATACTTTCCTAAAATCTACATTTCTCCCAGAAACTCATATGGGAATATTCCGTAGTCTTTCTCACGAGGAGCTGGAAACAGACTCTGTCATTCTGAAGTGCCTCAACTACAGCTGCCAACAGGTCAGGAAAATGCACAGGCAGTATTTTAGCATTCTTTTTCCCCCCTCACAGACAGACTATGGTGAGAAAAGCGAATGGAGGATATAAAGACAGGCTGTTGCTAAATACCATACAACTCAAAAAGAGAGTTTAGCATTTTATAGGTACAATCAATAACTGTTTTGTAGGAAAATAAAGTTTATACACCTTTTAAATCAGATGCCTGCCCTCAGGCAGGAACCTCACTAATGCAAAACACAGAATTTGACACTTTTGCAAAAATCAATGAACTGAAACCTTGAGGAGGCATGTGGACATGAGACTTTGTACTAGAATTTCCTGCAGCACATCAGCTGGCAAACTCTTCTTCAGCTGATGGCACTTCTACTTTAAATTGTCAAGGGAGGTCAGAACCATTTACCAAGTTCCAAATTGAAACCTCTCCCAAGGAAATGGAGGCAAGGTTTAAGCATCTTACAACAGAGGCAAAAAAGTTAAGGGGCTGTTATTTGCGAAAATAATGATTAGCGAACCGATGGCTATTTAACAGCCTGGCTCAGAAGCACCCAAATCAAACCTTTTTCTTAAATTACCAGAACTCCTCACAGCCATCAATTTTGAATTTAATTTGCATTTAGGATATCAACAGTAACGATCCTTTAATTGATCTATACAATGTCTAGTAGAGTATGAGATAAAGGCAGCACACATATCAGCACTTTTAGCACGTGTTTTTTTTTTTTTTTTTTTTACCTGTGAAGTCCACCTTCCCATATAAATCCTGAATCTGGGGGGCAAGACCCAGTTTGAACAGGTACAGGCTAGAAAAGAAAATAAGCAAATAATTAGAACTAGTAATTTTTCCTTGTGGTTCTGACAATGACACAGATAATTTTAGGAGATACAGATTCAAGGAGCCACTTAGCTAAGCTCAAAATCGCTAAGAGGGTGAGCTGACTCCTCTCTTCCCCCCTCAGCTGCACATAACTGATCCACCGCTCTGAAGTCTTCACAGAATTACAGAATGGTTGAGGCTAGAAGAGCACTTCCAAGTTTGTCTTGTTTAAGATTCCTCCTCAAGCAAGGTCACGTAGGACCAGATTCCCCAGGATCATGTCCAGATGGCTTTTGACTCCACAACCTCTCTGGGCAACTTGTGCTGCTCCTTGGTCACCCTCACAGTAAATAAAGTGTTTCCTGATGTTCAGAGGGACCCTCCTGCGGTTCAGTTTGTGCCAGTCGCCTCTTGTCCTGTCATGGGGCACCACTGAAAAGAGCCTGGCTTCATCCTCTTCGCACCGTCCCTTCAGACAGCTGCACACATTGCTGAGATTCCCCTGCAGCCTTTTCTCCTCTAGGCTGAACGGGCCCAGCTCTCTCAGCCTTTCCTCACAGGAGAAATGCTGTAGCCCGTTAATCATCTTAGTGACCCTTCCTTCAATGCTCTCCAGTATGCCCGTGTCTCTCTTGTGCTGGGGAGCCCAGAACTGGACACAGTACTGCAGGTGTGGCCTCACTGGTGGCGAGTAGGGGGGAAGGATCCGCTAAGCTGATTTGGCTTACTAAAATGGTGTTAATTTATTTACTTGGAGCCTGACGAGAAATGGAACTGCCACAAAGGAGGGATGAGCCCATATATCTAAGGACAAATGGGACTGGGGAAAGAGAAGCAACTCCTCTCCTTTCTGCCTGTTGTGCCGGCTCAGCAGAGATCATGGAAATGTACCCTCTATTGAAATATCTCATTATACAGGAACATTAAAAATAAACTATTAATAAAGTAAATATCCATTCCTCTGGTAAACTCAGTTTCAATGTGATTGGAAAACAGAGGGTAAGCAATTCCACCTTTTCACATGACCTCAGCATGTCAAATCTACATCTCCAATCTTTATAAATCTAAGTAGATTTTTTTTACAAAACAAAACACAAACACCAGGCAGGAGTGCCTGACCTATGGACTGTCAACAAAACTGCATGCTAGATCTTTATTTCTTAACTGGAATGTACTTCGGCACTAAGCCTGAAAAAAGAACAAGTTTTTATAAAAACATTCTTTTCCATATTTATATTTACATGTCAGAATCTTCTTTCCTTGATAAGTAACATTATTTAAATGATAAAATCTTGAGGAGGCTGCCTTTGCAGAGAAATTGGCTATGGAACATTGCAGCCAAAAAGGTTAACAATTTGAAAAAAATTTAGTAGTATGGAAAAGGTATTATTAGATGAAAGATTATAACTTCTACAGCCCTAACTACTGGGACTGTTTGCATCTATTAATTTTGCTCCCTGAATTAATTTTCTTCTCCTAATATATGATCTAAAAAGCCTACAGCAACAGCAAACTTAATTTTCTTAGGAAGCTTGGTAATTGTCCACAATTCAGACTACTGTGGGGAAGCGGGGGCGGGGAATGGCCAGGATATAACAAAGAACATGTAACAAGAATATATGACAGCCAACTCCCGGCATAAAGTAGCTACAGTAGTTATCACAAAGCTGCCAGTGAGGGAGGAACTTTGCCGTAACGTAAACAAAAAGGAGCATTGGTCTTGACAGTGGCAGTGTACCCTACCACAGGTCTACTCCTTACTGTTCTATAAACTCCTAACTACTTATTCTACAGAGATAACTCAGTTTAGATCTAAAGTTGGAATCAAGCTCTCTTCTATAAATAATAATTTCATCTATAGCAATCTGAAGTATCAGCTAACATTTAGATAAACGCAACCTATCTCTATGGATTTCACACTGGCAACAGATCAGAGAGCACAACAAGCCATTCTTGAGAACTGAAACTGAGCAAGCAATGGATGAAGACCCAGATGTACACAATCCAGCATTCAATCACCTAGTAAATTCTACAAAAGGAATCCTTTTAAAATAAAAATCTCAACATGTTCCAAAAGCCACACTTGCATTCAAACCAGCTAGCCAGGGAAAACAAACAAAACAAACCAAAACCAAACAAAAAACCCGCATGCAATATGCCATCCTGTCAAATTGAAGAGCAAAGCATCAACAAGTGAATCCTTCCAGTTTTCTCAAGAACTGGGATTATTGTACTCAGTCTATGTGAGATTTTAAAATCTAAGAGACCTTTCAACAACAGTTCTGGCTTGATCACTTATGTGGTCGTCAAGATACACATACTGCAGTACAACGCTGTGACCACACTGGCTTTCATTCTGTGATCTGACTGATCCCTAGATAAACTATTATTTTCCTTTCTCACAAACACCTTTTAGGGCTTTAGGCTGTCCTTTAAGCCCCAAAATGTTTAGCTCTGCCTCAGACAGTAGAGAAGGAGGGCGAGAACTGGGATGGGAAGGTAGTAATCACAACATACTTGACTGGTTCTTTTTCCTTGAACATCTGATTTGGCCACTGCCCAAGGTAAAATACTGGCTTCACAGATCTTTGCTCTGACCTGGTAAGATTGTTCTGCTAGAAAATTCCTCCTCATCCAGCCTTCAGTTCAGCTCTCTCCCCTCTCGCCTTTCAGTTTTGCAGAAAGATTTCAGAAGCAATTAGGTTTCTGCCTAGCATGCCTTACCTGAGTGCATGAATACAATAGATACAGCGTGGCATGTTCTTGCGATCATAGATATCTGTAGTTTCTGGGTAGAATATCTAAAGATAAAACAAAATTAGCAGTCTGAATTATACTCACTCTATACAGCCAAATCGCATAACTATGATAAGCCCAATTCTTCTGCAGTACACTAATGAAACAGCCCACAGAACAGAACTCTTCAAGCTTCTCTGCCCTGGCCCAACATTTCTCCTACTTGAAGCGCCAATCCTTCCTTTTGTTTCTACCACCCAAACCAGGGCTTTTCCTGCCCACGTTCTACACACAAGGATGAGTACACCCCTTCTTTTGTGTGCCCACCAAGATACGGAGTCGTGAGGTATTAGCGAGGACTTCAGTGAAAGTCAAGAGATGAAAAAAATACTTAGAAGAGAGAAAAGAGGATTTTGTTTGGACTAAATGGGGTTGAGAAGCAAGAGAAGAGACAGTGACAAAGGGAAACCAAGACCAGCACTGAGGTGCTCTGCATACTACATTTTCAGTTAGCTGCACCCAAAAGCTTTCAGTCTCAAATACAAAGCTCTTCAAAGTTTAATACAAGGAGCTAATACTGGACGTGTCAATTCATTCAGAAGTGCTGACAAGGTACGTTACTTTCTAGTTATTGGAAGGTTCCTTGCTGTTGCCTATAAGCACAAAATAGCACCGCTCTTTCTGTAAAGGCAAGAGCAATGAAGGACCCTCACAATTCCACAGCATCAGTTCCCTGGCTCTTCTGCATGGGAAAATACCTAAAGCACCAATATCTCTTTGTCAACATACTGGACCCCAGCCGACTTTCTTTAACATCTCCTCACGCATTTACTTCCCCCAAAACCTCACTTACATCTGAAAATCTTGCCTCATACCTGGCATATAACTTCTTTCTGTCTAGCTCCCTCTACGTTTATTTTCACCTAACAACCTTAACACCACATTTCACTATTTCCTAATCCCAAATTTGTCCCCGTAAGATCATCATACATCCCAGCAAGGCTCAACTAGTAAATCTCAACAAGTTATTTGAAAAACTTTGCCAAAAATAAAGTGTTCAATTTGCAAGCATGTATGCAAACAAAACATACATCAGATTAAACTATGCAATGCTAGTTTTGGTGAGACTAAGCATAACATGGCTTACAAAAAAAAAAAAAATCATGTTAAAAAAAAAATTACTTACTACTTATGTATGCAACTTGATTATCAGCACAACAATACCACAGTTCCATGTATTTTCAGGCAACAGTGTTTATTAGCTCAGAGGAGTTTATCTGGCCATTCCCCTACTGAAGCCAATAATTTATATTTTATTAAGCTACACCAGGAACATTTCAACTTGATGTGAAAATTTCGTAGGGAAATCTGAAGAAATTGAGAACACAGTATTTTCTGTTGCGCTGCTTCTTTTAGCACAGATTTCTAAAAAACTTCCACAATCAAACTGTAGCTCAGATATTGCTCAAAAGAATGCATGGCAAGAACAATGTAATGCATGTTATGGTTATGCAAGATTAGTGATATTAAGGATATGGTACAGAAGGAGGAATTATTTTGCTCCTAATAATTCTCACACACATAGCAGAATGAAATCTTTCAGCAAGTTTTAGGAGAGAATTTCTATAGGGTCACAAATTTAGAAAATGAAGAATTAACTAAATGAAGTCTGCTGATTTTTGTACAACAGCAAATGCTTCCATGGAATGTAAAGCTCTTCTGAGTTTATTTATCTGCATGCACAACATAGAAATTACCTTGGGGAGACCAATCTCAGCCATGGCATTCAGCCACTGGATTACATTATCTGTGTGCCGGAAGTGGAGACCAGTTGCCTGAAATAAAAATAGGCAGGAACAAGGGGGAGGGCAGTAAGAAACAAAATATCACAGCTGCCAAGAACAGCAGGGAGGTTCATTAAGATGGATAGTGAAAACAACAGTCTTGCAGAAAAGAAGTCAGAAGTCTTCTATATACGATTATGTTGACTGTTTATGACAAGTTCTTCCACATGAGTGCAAGCCCACATATAAAGCTAAGTGTCCACCCGCCCTCACTTAACCAATGTTCTAGAGTGAAGATGGAGTTTCTCAGGTAACACTAACAGAAACTTTCTGCTTATTTGCTCACATTGTGCACATTTTCCTGTTTTAGATGTCTACCTAAAGCAGTATCTATGGCCAACAGCTCTCACCTTATATCTAGTCTGTTCTCTATCATAGATTTTCTTCACAGAAACCACTTTAGGGGAGAAGAAGTTTCCAAGTTTGGCCAGGTAGACTCCATTTCTCAATCCTTCTTCCAGCTCTGTTGTGGGAGGCAGCTCCTCATTCAGACAGGCCTCCATCCATCTGGAAGTGCAAGAAGAACAAAGTTGGTCACATGAGTATATTTCCAATTTGTGAACACAACCCCATGCTAAACAAGTTTCATGCTGCTACTACTGTCACACACTAGCATACTATTTACTTAGCATTAGGGGTTGAAAGTGGGTATAGCACTACCACAATCTGTGTCATTAAAATGCTGGTCAGTAACACTTCAGACAAAATATTAAGGAGAAGTACGGAGTCCAGTAGCCCAGAGTTTCACAAGTAATTAAGATACCATCTCACCATCATGTTTCTCCTTCAGCCCACGATTTAGCTGGTACTGGTCTAGACATAGTGGCCAACCTGTCCTTTTAACTAACTTAAATCTTCCTCTTGTGTACAGGCTTATCTCACAAGCATTTCTTTACTCTACTCTCATTAAGTATCCGCTAGTGATTTCATGACTTTGTACCACTTCTTCAAGCTCTTTTAGCTGTTCTCATTGAGAGGCCCTACAACGTTGTCATCAAGTCTACCTTCCTGATCTATACATTCCAAAAACAGGGTGAAAAAAACTGTAACCTATAATTAGCACACAGATGGTCACAGACCGAGTAAGAACAGGACTGTTCAAATAACCTAGGCTTTAGACATGGTTAAATATCAGGTCACCGATGTAGTTTATCTACAGACTGGGGATTGTATCCTAAAAGACAACTGTGACACTGAAAAATGTGTAATGAGTACAGCAGACATAATGAATTCAAAGTTTAAAGCTGTAAGACCTAATGTTATTGTGGGGTGTATACAAAGGGGAGCAGTAAAGTCAGGCACTACTATTCTTTTGTATACGACACTGATGAGACTAACCTTGTTACTGTGGTCTGCATTTTTCCAAACTGGAGAGCAGGAATAAGATAGAAAGAAGTTTTTGATTAGCTAAGATAATACTTCACAGTGAGAAGCCTGAACAATGTAGTGCATTCAGTTTGTTGAAATAAAGTCTGAGAAGCAGCTTGGTGCTCTGACAGTCCTTTGGTAGCAGACTGAAATCAGATGACTGAAACTAGTCACTGACACCAGCCTGTTCCACCTTTTCTGACAAACAGCACCAAATCTAAGGCAGAAGCATATGAACTGCACATGAATCAGGTTCTGAACCACCAATTTTCAGTCCAGCATGCAAGGCTCAATGGAGAGAGCTAAAAATTATTTAATCTGCCATATCTGAGAAGATGACAGAATAAGTGACCTTTCTGACCTTAATGAGAAAATAGTAAGCGATTATTTCTTTACAGTAACTTAGAAAAGATGGATTATAAACATAAAATTTAATTTGCATTTTGGGGATATTTTCGCACAGTTTACTCTTGATCTCAAATACAGAACACTGTAGCAGTACACAACAGAGATGAGATGCATTCAAATTCACCATGGCCAGTTTTTCATCTCTCCTGAGAGGGCAGTAAACTGCATTTCTAATTATAGAAGACAGGTAGTTTTTAGTAAAAATGAAAAATCTCACAGGCTGCAATATTTTAACCATCAAAGGAAAGATAACTTTGAGTAGTGCAGATATGCAGTCTTAGACAATCTTCTCAATTGTCTTGCCTTTATTCAGTTTCAACTATCTCTAAGGTTTACTTTTTTTAACCTACCACAGAGCTAGTCTGTTACTCTACCACAGCTCCTCCATTTTCATGCCTGTTACCATAAACAGAATGCTTGCTAAAACATACATTTCAGATGAACGTACATCTTCACTACTCAAACTCAAGGGGAATGCCAGTCAAGTTCTCACATCTGACTCTATTACTTCCATCTCTCCCTACTTGAAATGGTAGTATACAAGGCAGTCTCTTAGTACATAAAGTGGCCATCTGCCTTTTAAGATAAACAAGCCAGTGTTCTTAAAACAACAAAAAAGGCGTAACACCAGTGCTTTCTTCTTTGCTCTAATTCTGTATTTGCTTAAAGGTACAATTAAAACACATCTATTTAGCTCAGCTGCCACTAATCCTCAGATGGCCTTTTCTATTAACACAAGTTAAAATCAGGTGTAGCAATTCCGATGCCTACACTCAAGAGCATCTAAAAAACTGACTGTAGAGCAGATACAGCATCAAGTCCTCAAATTTTTAATTCATCCCTCTTGCACTTCTGCTTGAGTTTTTTTTAAAGATCTAATTCCTGATGCTGTTTTCCTATTTGTGGATTCTGCAGCAGACAGTTATGCTTACAGCCTCATTGTTGAAAGAATACTCATGATTCAATAGAGATTTTACAAACAGCTTGATTTCACCGCTGTTTCTTTGGTTATTCAGATTGTTTTCAGTCTCTGCACTCCTCTCCAGATAACATAAAAAAATGCAAAGTTATTCCAAAAGAAAAAACTCACTAACATTCCACAGCTGCTCATCATAAGGTACCTACAATCAGCCACTATCACAGTCCCCAAACCTCAGTTCTACTGATTCTTCCACCTGAATGCAAACAACTACTCAATTTTAAGACCCATCCCCTTTGCCCAGGAAAGCCTCTTCCTCACACTTGGCTTCTCTACAGCTCCAAGCAGCAGAGCTGACACCTTTGAAAAGCTAACACAAGCAAGAAAAAGGTGCCACGAAGCTTTTCAATGAGGTTGCCACAGTAACTAATCACAGAAACAGGTCTGCAACCAGATGTCTCCAACAGACACAGTGGTGGAGATTTCAGGAGAGCCTGGAAGGGGAGGGAAGAGAAAAGGGAAACTAGATGTTTCTCAGGAACTAGTGCTCACAAAAATCAACAGCAAGAAACAGTTTTATGTTCTGGCTGACAGCCCTCCCACAACAGGGAGTGGTTTTCTGCAGGAAACAGGCAACACACCGGGTTCTTCTAGCTTCTGCTGGCTTCTCATTCTCCAGCCATCTCACTCACTTCTAGTCTCTCCCAACCCCCAAAACTACAATAAATTTCCTAATTAACATCTCGCAAAACTCTTCATAAAATGTACATCATGACAACCGTAGCCTCTGCTCTGAATGTCCAGATTACAAAGGCTCTGTGTGCAGAAACTTTCAATCACCAAACACCAGATGATGCGCATACATGTTCTCTCGCATCTTGTCTTTGAGCTCCTTGCCATCTAACTCAGGAAAATAATAGGAAGACTGTTTATGCAAAGCCTGTAAGGTACAGAAAAACAAATACAACCCGAAGGACATGTTAAGGGAGTAAGGAACTGAGTCAAAGTACAAGTTACAGAAAGCAAACCAGTTCAACAAGTTTTGACAGGAGTTCAGTATTCAATGCGAACAGCTTACAGATTTTATGCAGTAAAGAGATGGGAGTGCAGAAGGCACCAACTCAGGACACCTACAAGTCATAGATGGTGGGGGCTACATGCCAGAAGAGTTCCAAATAAGATATAAATCAAAATACCCCATATCAGAGAAGCTTCCACAGGGCAAAGGATGCTCAGTCCCTCTAGTCCGAGTGAAAACAGTATTAATAGCCTCAGAAAGTCTCATGGACCTTACATTTAGTACTTCAGGTATAAGTGCACTTAAACGGTAAGTAACAATTTTTGAAGTATATATAGGAAGTTGCTAATTTAAGCCTAGTTTAGCCTGGAAAGCATTAGCTTTCCTGCAAGCTTCTCAACAGTCTCCTATAGTAAGAGACTTAGTACCACACTTCCCTTTCTAATGTGACATAAATAGTGTTTTGTGACTTAGACTGTTGTATTTCCTCAGGTTAATTTTATAAATAGGAATGCAAACACTCTCCTAAAGGGATTAAAAAAATCAAGCTGGTTGCCACAGCTTCTTGAACGGAATGTTCTCAAAGAAGCCTTTACTGCAAATGAAGAATTGCGGATCATAGACAGTTAAACTGGGAGAACACTTTAAATCCCAAATGAGACACCATTACACTGTGGAGTGCAGCCTGAGCCCAAGAAAAGGGAGGCTTGCAACCAAAGCAGGACGGGGAGCCTGGAAAAGCAACAAGGAGTAGTGTTTATCAGGAGGAAAAGGCTTCTGGGAACACCTGGTCAACTTCCGTACATGAGCTGCAAAAAGAAACTCATTCTTCTGCAAACTATTTTCCTGGGCTTTGCTGCTTCCCTCTCAAAAAACTTAGTTCTTCTTGAAGTTCTAGAAAAATGCAAATAGCAACTGAATGAGTAATAGAGAAAACATGACATAAGTTTAAAAATTCTGGATCATTATCCAAAAGATACTGTAAAGCACGTCAAACACTATCATTCAGATCATGCTCTTCCCCTATCCCACATGGTTGCATTTCCTATGCTGCTTCAACCCAACTTTCACAGAATCTCTGAGGCTGGAAGGGACCCTCTTTGAGATCTAGTCCAACTCTTCCCCACTCCCACAAGCAACCCTTTTCCCCATTCCTTCTGAGTGGGGCAAGAGCTTTCTGTAACGTCACTTGCATGCCTTAGAGCACTACAACCAAAGCCTCCTGAGAGGACACAGAGCTACTCAAACCCTGGAAGAGTCGAAATGCTAGCAACAGGGCTCATAATACCCTCCCAAGAACCTTATTGGGGCAACAAAAAAACCCACCCACTTTGTTCCACTTAGGAAGACCTAAACTGAAAGTAGAAGGGACATGCCACCGAATCATTTAATGCCTTACCGAAGGACATAGAGGCAGTGAGTTCTGCTTAAGCATCTCCATAAAGTAAGATAAATAGCCCATAATTAGAGCACAAGCTGTCTCAATATACTCATACCTGTTTCAACAGGTTCCTAAGTGGGTGTTAATATAACTACAAAACTAGGGCAATTTACATACAATAACGCTCCCCCTTGGTGTGGCATTGCTTAACCATTTGCTAGCCCAGAGGACAAAGCGATGTTTCAGAAAGCATTACGCAGTAAAAGACCACATACTAATATTAAAATTAACACCTGTCATCCTTAAAAGGCAGAAATAAATGTAGAATTTCCAGATGAACAAGAGGAAAGAATTTCTCAAGCCTCACGGGGCAGGGGGAGGAGGGGGGGGAACCTGGTTGATGGGCAGCAACCTCTACTCCCTTTAGACATTAGAACAATATGCCGTCAATAAGCTTCCCACAGAAACCTTGAACTCTTTTTTGCTACTTTGGCAGTTTCCACTACACTCCCTCCCTCTCACCAGCACAGAAAAGATAATTTTTAACCCAGAATTAATTCTTCAATCAGATTTCATCACATGACTGCATAAGTAATGTTGGACTCTCCAATTTTACTGAAGCTAGCTCAAATTAAAGTAGTAATTGCACCTTTCCAATCAGTCAGTCCTGCTGCTACGAAATGCAGATCCCCCTCCTAGAAAAAGATCCTTGAATATCTACATGCAGCTACTACCATCAGCTGCAATTTACAGCCAGGCCTTCCTTGGGAAGACGTGACAGTAAAAACGGAACATCAGGTACTGTCAGGCAGCCAGTCTCTCAAGTAATGCTGTCTTCAAACTTTTAAAGGAAACATTGCTCCATTAGCAAGGACTGGAAAAAATTAACATCGGTCATCTCAACTACAACCTTGTTTGCCCTCCCCCAGTACAGCATTATCAAGGATTGTGACAAGTTACACAAAGGTGTCATATTTTTCAACAGTATCATAGGCCAATTTTAACCAGAACTGGAGTTTAGACATGGCAGAAACTTAACATTGATCACACGGCACACATTTTGCTCTTACACTTGCGAAAATGTCAGTAGTCTGGCTAACCCTGAGACAATGGAAAAAAACGTGGAGAAGAAGAGAAAAAGTCATTCTTTTCTTCTCAGACTGATCATAGATATGCCTGAGGAAGAAGAACTCCTCCAGAAATTGTTGCAAGAATACTCAATTTAATAAACAAAAATAGTAGTGCAGACAACAAAAAAACTGGACAAAACCTGTAAGGAACACTGCTCATTTCATGACAGGACTACCATGCAATATGTTCCAGCACAAAAAGAAAACAGAACATGGCATAGAAAACACAGAAGGCATTAACAGTCAAAAAAAAGTGATCTTTATCAGCCAATGAGGAAAGCTCACTTCCCGGTCCTCACTAAGTAGTAGTAATTTCAAGGTAAAATTAATTATTTGCAGAGACCAGAAATAACTTTTTCTAACCTTCAGCTGGCCTAGAATTTCAAGACAATGGCTCTTCCTTTTGTACACAGACCTAGCCAGTGACATTTTTCAACTCTGAGCCCAGACTGCGGCCCAACACGCCGTCTGGGTCTGCACCTGGTGGTGACTTCCACAGTGTCGGCCTCAAGAGCAATGCTTCAATACTTCTAGCTATTAAGAACTCTAAGAAGATAAAGTACGTAACACTAACACATCATGCTAAAGATAACGAGTACCACTCATATCAGAGTCTGGCACCAACGCTAAGTGTTGGTTGAAGCTCAATTGTCCACATCACATGCTGCTTATTGCACACCTCACCAATTTCATTAGCAGGAAAGCTGCAAAGAGAACCTCAATGCAAACTTCTGAGCCTCTAGTTTGGGAGCACTGGCCACAGAGTTTTTGGTCATGGGTCAGAATCACAGGAGTCTTCTCTTCGTAAGCATGTCAGTGCCACAGCACTCCTTGCTGGCTTCTAGCAGTCCCCTACTGACTACGTTTCAGAAGGGTGTTGTCTCCTTCTTCAAGAAGGCTGAGTATGCTTTACTTCCTCCTGAAGGAGGTCTAGAGGTGGACTGGAGGGACATAGAGCTTGATTCTCTTTCCAGGCACATATATTATCCTCCAGTCTTTGTAACACTGTCTGTATACTATACTAATATATTTTAATTAGCAAAATAAGCCTACCTAAACCTGTGCTCTACTAAGACAGTTAGACTGTCTTCCACATCTCCTTCTCATAACCATGAAATAGGCAGGCTATTTGCCCAAAATCAAGTTCTTCAAACACATCTTCAAGGTGTGATCTCCATGTGCACGCTCACACTGCGGGTACAAATTCTTGAAACGAGGTGATCTTTTTGCGCTTTCAGAGTAGTCCTATGGGTATTCACCCATTGCCTGTTGCTATATCCATATACAGACAAAAAGTGCATGTTACACTCTTAGTTTTTTCAAATCTCACAATACCCAAGATTAAATGGAAGAGAAAAGAAAAGGTGCAATTTGAATGGATGTACTGAAAATGCCATGAAGAACTTACGAGTTATTTCCAGTTGCTTCCCCTTCTGAGTGTTCACCCTCTAATATTTAAAATATAGGTAACTCGAAGCAGCACTGTTTAGCCCACAGAGGGATCTGGAGAGCTACCTGGATACTATTAGAAGAGTGACTGAAGCGCTGCTCAACCATTAACTGTGGTTAGAACTTGGAAGCTGTGCAAAAGCTACATGTAGTGCTTAGCGAAACTGCTGACAAAGCTTCAAAGATCTTTCTCAAAAACACCGGTCATTTGTACTCTCGGAAGGTATTCACAGCACAATGAATACTGGCACTCTTGCAGAAGGTTCTTAAAAGCCCAATACTGAGTGCAACAAACACCTGTGTGTGAACATAAACAGTATAGGGGCCCTCTGCTATGAAAACAGAGAGGCAAGAGGTCACACTGAGTCCTTCAGCCTGTTGAAGATAAAGCATTCATGGTGTCCAAAACTAAGAACTTATTTATAAATCCTGAATGCGTATAGTTCATGAAGGAGTGATTAACAGTATTTCATGCTAAAAAAACCACAGCTCAGAAAAAAGAATTCTAAATGGTGAGAGCCTTACAGCTCATCCCACTGTTGACCTCAGAGGGAGACTCCTACTCCACATGTACCCAGCACTCAGTCAGCTAAGGGACAGCCAACATATTCCCCAGGGAAATAACCATCTTGATTTTAAGTAGAGGCAAGTCACTAGGAAGGGCTTGGAATTGTGATACACAAACACCAGGATCCTTTCACCTAATGCTGCACATCAGGCTGGGATTCTACACAAGCTCTGGCGAGAGCAGGCCTTCAAGTGATGTTAAATTAGCTAATCCCAGGACATCAAGGCTGAGATCACTGGGGATACTGTTACCTCACAGGGAACTAACACAGTTCTTTAAACACAATCATCTACAGAAAGACTGGGAAGTCCCTCCCTCAAACTATTACAGTTCACCATGTCTTAAAATAAACCCCTGTAATTCCAAGCTCTACACTGAACCTACAGCACTGCATTCTCCCACTTCATTTATCAGAATAAGAAATCTTTTTGCTTACTGCTCTTCAAAGAAAAGGTTCCTGGAGGAGTTTATTGCTTACATCTCCAAACTAGCTAGTAAAGATTACCAAAGTTTAACTTCATCCAAACAGTACGGCTACCACCATTTAACAAATAGGCTTCACTGTTGGCTCCCCCCTCTTCCCTCGCACGGAAATACACCAGACAGGCAGCCAAAACTAGCAAGGCAGTCAGGTGGCATACCCAAGTACTTACTACAACTTAACATCTTCCTGCCCATGGAGAATTTTGGGGCAGGGATATCTCCTTAGGATTTTATTTTTTCCCCCAGTCACACCACATTCCCAAATGCACAACAGAAGTTACAAAATAGAGGTGAAAGCATATCAACCAAATGCCAGAAAGGGGCAGGGACAAATACCTTTAGAAAACCCAAGCCTCCCCAATTGCTGTAGGATCATCTGCATTTCCCCTAGGCAACCGCTCTATGCTTACTTCTGTTGTCTTTGTATTCTTTGATAGCATCTGCCTGCGCTTTATGACTATCCAGTCTAGCAATCTGGTGAGCACATTTGCTGACAATGCCTTCCAGCTACCTCAACCATACTTAATCCTATCACCAAGGAAGGCACAGATGACAACAGGAGCCCCTATGCCTGTTCATGGTGTCAGACCAGAAGTTCCCGCCCCATACCCTGCCTCTGACAACAAAGGTCAGTAAGAGAGATGCAAATAAACATAACCTTTTATTAAACTAAGTAATTGATTGCTTAATTAAATATGCTGCATCTATTAATACTTACCTAAATTACTGCACATAGCATACGTTTAATTGATGAAACTTTTCGACAGAAATTTGAATGTCATATTTGTGAGTTTATCTAATGTGCAAAAATATATTTGGGAATCACAGAACTATTAAAATTCATAAAAATGGGCTTTAAATTTGCTTTCACTAGTTGTATCTCACACACAGAAAGTACATGGGACTTAATAAATACATTTTGCTTTAACACTCAGGCAAAAGTAGTATTAACTATCATTAACAAACAGACTGGTTTTAGTCACCTTAAATCAGAATTTTAACTGTATTCACGTAACCAGAGATGTCTATAGATATCTAGCAAAACCTTCAGAAGTACTTATGTACACCAATTTCTACCTCCTGCAGTAATCAATGAAGATCAGCCGTTAACTTGCAAGAACATTTCTCAAATTACATTAGACCTTTTTAGATCTTTGAGGCTGTTGCTCTATGTCAGCTTTTTTTTTTTTTTTTTAAAAAACTGAAAAATCCTCATTCTGCTCCTGGACTTAACTAAAATAAGCTTTCTTCTGTTTTCTCCCCCTCATCTCTCTACCATTTACACGACTGAACAAAACATTCCAAACCAAGATAGTATTCTACATACTGCAATAAATTACAAAACAGAAGGTAATTTTAAAAAGGTCTTTTAAAAGTCTTTTGTAAACTAACATACTCATTTCTTTCTTTTAACCATTAGCCACATAGACCTCACCCAGAAACTGACAGCCGGCACACAGGATGCAAAGCTTGAAATTGCAAGTTCACTTAAGTACACTGCAGCAATTCACAAGAGGAACGGCAGGGTTCCTGCACTGCTCCAGACACAGACAACACACAACGAACAGAATCCAACCTTGCTTCTCCATCTTGTCTTTAGCACTCTATACCAAGGCAAAATAACCCCTGTGTATCCAAGCAGGGCAACACTGCATAAGCACACCACGTATCAAGGCAAACGATTTATTTAGCTTTGAGAGAGATTCTCTTAATCAGTACAGGCGGGCCTACTACAAGCCTTAATTTCCCCTCCAGCCAGGAAGAACCTAAGTGTCCTCACATGACACACTTCTGTCTACACAGGCGTACTGGGTTTGTATGGCAAGGTTTTGGCAGCAGGGGGTCTACAGGGATGGTTTCTGTGAGAAGATGCCAGAAGCTTCCCCATGTTGGACAGAGCCAGTTCCATCTGGCTCCAAGATGGACCCACCCCTGGTCAAAACTGAGCCATTTAGTGACGTTGGTAGCACTTCTGTGATAACATATGTAAGAAAGGGTAGAAAAATGTTGTGCAACAGCATTTGGGAGAGAGTAGTGAGGATATGTGAGAGAAACAACTACGCAGACACCAAGGTCAGTGAAGAAAGAGAGGCAGAAGGGACTAGCAGAGATTTTCCTGCAGCCTGTGGTGAAGACCATGGTGAGGCAGGCTGTCCCCCTGCAGCCCATGGAGGTTAACGGTGGAGCAGATACCCACCTGCAGCCCGTGGAGGACCCCACACTGGAACAGGTGGATGTGCCGGAGGAAAGCTGTGACCCCGTGGAGAGTCCATGCTGGAGCAGGCTCCTAGCAGGACTTGTGGCCCCACAGAGAGGAGCCCAAGCTGGAGCAGGTTTTCTGGCAGGACCTGTGGCTCTGCAGGGGACCCATGCTGGAGCAGACTGTTCCTGAAGGACTGCACACCGTGGAAAGAACCCATGCTGGAGCAGTTTGCAAAGAACTGCAGCCCGTGGGAAGGACGCTGGAGGAGTTCGTGAAGAACTGTCTCCCATGGGAGGGTCGCCACACTAGAGCAGAAAGAGCGTGAGGAGGAAGGAGCGGCAGAGACAACACATAATGAACTCACTGCAACCCCCATTCCCTGTCCCCCTGCGCTGCTCAGGGGGAGGAGATAGAGTAGTCGGGAGTGAAGTTGAGCCCAGGGAAGAACGGAAGGATGAGGGGATGTTCTTGTTTCTCATTATCCTACTCTGATTTGATTGGGAATAAAGTAAAGTAATTCTCCCAAGTCTGTTTTGCCCGTGACGATAATTGCTGAGTGATCTCTCCCTGGCCTTATCTCGACCCACAAGTCTTTTCGTCTTACTGTCTCTCCCCCGTCCAGTTGAGGAGGGGAAGTGCAAGAGCGGCTTGGTGGGCACCTGACAGCTAGCCAAGGTCAACCCACCACAACAGGAAAAGAATCCTCTCTGAAACCCCTCCCATCCACTAGACATTTAAAGTGGTCCTCCATAGCAGCCAGACAAGGAAATTATTATTTACTGTGGTACACAGAAACCCCAATTATGCACAAGACATTCATTGAGCTTTAGCACGTTATTGTCCAAGCCATCCCTTGCCCCAGAGTGTCCCACAACATGCCATAAAATGCGCAACACAACAAAAAACAAAGGCGAGCACTGGACAAAGAAAGCATACTCCAAAAAGTAAAAAAAAACCCCAAACACACACACAAAACACCCTACCTTGTCATTCTAAAATCCAGTGAAGGATGGTAGACACTGCTGCAGAAGGCATTAAACAGAGAAAAAGGCAAAAGCTTTACACCAGTTGGGGGTAAAAGAAACCACCTTCAAGAGGGACCTTATTTGAGGAAGATACGGAACAGGAATCGATCAAAGCTACTGTCCTTGGCCAAGTGAGAGTAGCGATCAGCAAGTGAAAAAATTATTACTTATGACAAAGCTAAATAACGTGTTGAAAACAAAAACAAGCTTAAATCTGATGTACTGGAAAAAGGAGACTAGAGAGGGGAAACCAAAGAGAGACAGCCAGGTGACCAGAGTAATAAACTAGCAGGAAGCAAGAACAAGCATAACTATCTAGGCACAGACAATAAATTTAAAACTGCATGGAGAAAAAAGTGGCAATATCAGGGTACACCTACAAAAGATAAATCTCTTTCTCTGACTGCAGCAACAGACTCCAGCTGCTTCCCTTGGATTCTGGAGGCCCGTGTGTCCCAGCAAGCAGATTCAGCCGAGTCGCCTGACAGAGAATGTCCCCACCCTCGATCCCAAGGAAAAGAACAGATGATTTTTGCCAGGTCAGCAAACTGGCTATTAAAGAATATTTAATCACTCTTAACCAGTACCAATATAAATAGAGTATTTGCAAGAGCAGGAGTCTCAACTAGACAAAACCAGTAAGAAACAACAGCTAGAAGCTGAAGCAGGAAAAACTCTTAGTGGAAAACACCCATAAGTTTTAATCCATTGGAACAATCCACCTAGATATTGGCCAACCTCTCACTACCTGGAGCCTCAAAAAATCAACATTGGATACCTTTACGGTCTAACTCTGTCAAATGTCGTAACGCTGATGCAAAAGTCACATAAAGTAAAGTTGTCTAGTCTGGGTTCAAAAAAAAAAAAAAAAAAGCTGTCACAGCATGTGGCCTTGAAAGTTTTTTTTTTGGAATGCCGGGGGAAAGACTGAAAAAGTTTCTCTCTTCTCCTTTCAGTACTTTGAAGGGCAAATGAAAGGTAAAATAACAGTTTTGTCCACAAGAAAATAAATGGAAAATTTGCACCTGATCTACCAAAGCCGAAATGAAAAACAGATTGCAGCAGCAAAGACCCAAAAATGTTCATATACTTCAGTTTTGGCACTTAATTAGCTAGTTTCACAGTTCCTGGATATCTACATTTTGAAAAACAAGGACCTGTAACATAACGTACCTGTCCCTGTGTTGAAAAGGACTTTTATTTTAGTGGCGAGTAGTTCGTTTCAAAGGATTTTTGACATGCAGTAAACGATATCATCTTCTTCAAGCCACAGAGGTTGCGATAACATCTGATTCATGCGGCTGCTGTAACAGGAAAATTTGGCAAGAATCTGGCAGACAGCAGAAAAACTGCAAGGAGAAGAGGGCAGAACCCTCTGTCAAGCTGAGTTTCAGCGATCACAGTATAACCACCAATCGGAAGCTGGAAACGAGCCAGTGAACACTGCTAACCAGCCACTCAATTCATACTACAAAAATGACAAATCACATCACACGAAGACTTTCAGAATACCAAGCATTCCACTCAGGACGACAAAACCTCAAGAAAGAAAAACCGTCTCCCTTTCCCTTACTCCCAACCAGGTTTGCTCACCCTCAGGGTCAGTATTTGCGTAACACCTCACTGGCTTTCCCCCATCTTGCCTAGTATCCTGCACTGACACAGAGAATTTCAAACACTTCCATCTTTTGCCTGACAACTCATCCTACAGGAACAGGGCTCACAAAAGCAGACTGAGGGACACCAGCACATTCCAGACAGCAGGTGTCCAAGCTAAAGGAAGGCACCAACAATACTTATTTAGAATTCCACTCTTCAAAGAATATATTCAAATCCATGGGGGGGCGGAAGCGAAGGCAAGTTGGCTTCCGCAGTGGTGTAACAATCGACATCCTGGGAAACAAGGTCATCATCAAGAGATACAGTGTTCAAGATCAGCCCCTTAAAGTCTTCCAAAGCAGGCAAATCTGAAATCACAGCTGTAAACACACAGGGCTTTGCTCAAATCAGTATGACATCAGATTAAGTCAGGTACCTTTACAACTACTAAAATTACACCAGTAATCACTGCAAAACAATCAGAACTGTAATTTGAAATATTCTATTGAGCAAGATCTGTTTCCTAAAGCACATTTTGACTGTCCATTGGTTTATAATTCTCTTCTCTCGTTCTCTATCAAAAGCAGCATTCTTAATTTCAATATAGTTTTAAGAAATCTAACAAGCTGAAATAGAAATTTAAATCTTTGTCACCTGCCGCAGAAAAGAAAAAGCTCTTGCACTCAACTTGGGTCTAAAGCCAGTGTCTCTTGAACCTGTAAGGTGGCAGATGAGTAGGAAATGCAATTACACCCTTGTACCAACAACATTGCAAAATACACCAGACCTTATGGAAGGGGGAAGCTGACCGTATTTGACATAAAAACTGAAAACAAAACAGGTTTCTCTTAATCTCATACTCACAAGCACCAGAAAGCATTTGGTGCCCAAGAAGTCTGTCCAGCAATCAGGCAACCAGGAGAAGGATGTTCAAGCTGTCCACCCAGCAGAGGGCCGTTACACCTGGCCCAACAACAAGCATTAGGAGGTCCAGGATCTGTTGTCCTGACATGGAGGGCAAGGGACACCAGTTGTCAAGTTCTCCTCACATGTCCTGGGCTCTTCCTCGGTTGGCAACCACATGCAGATTTTACAGGTTACAGATAGGCCTTTTCATACCCTTTTGTAGCTGACAGCGATGACTATCTCTGTCCTGTGCCACCTCCATGACACATCAGGATTTGTCCACTGTGCTCTGCCTCCAAAGGGTGTCTCGTGAAACTGAATGCAAACATGCTGGGGTCTTGATGGCTGCTAATTTGAGCATTTTTAAACACAGGTCATTCCAACAGCCCTTTCCCTGTTGCATGGGGTGCCTCCACACCTAGATGCTTCCATGCACATCATTTTAGCCCTTCTACTGCAATTCCCTACAGGTGTGCCAAGGAAAAACATGCACGGCTGCAGCAGCATCACAGCAGAGGAAAAAGTGGCCAGTGCGAAAGGGCAGCACTTTTTTTTTCCCCTAACAGTGTCTGCATAAGCCATCTGAAAGAATGTACAAAGCTATGGCTTAAAGGCTTTTGCACTGCTCAGTATTGCCAACACCACAGGTATGGCATTTTTTGAACAAATCATGTTATTCATTTATTGAAAGAAGAGGGATCTCATACTCCAGCAGATGGAGATTGTCTCTACATATGAATCTCAAATATTTTTAGTTCAGTTACAGTCACAGACTTGGCACACATTCTCACAGAGGATCAGAAGAGAAAATTTGCAGACAGCCTCAGCTCTTCATCCAATTCACCTGAGCAAGGGCATTAGACAGCCATGCAAAAATCCCAAACAAAAACTTCTTTCTAAAATAACTCATTCTACCAACTCTGAATAAATCAAGGCATCGCCCGAGAAGATGAAAGATCTCTAGAGAGCTAACAACAACAAAGTAAAATAAATTTATCACATCAAGAGTGTTCTCTTCTAGAGAAGTAGGTGGAAATTTAAATGCGTTTCAGTACAGTTTGTGCAGGAAAAGACATGGCCTCTCAAACTAAGAGCTAGGAAAACAAGTGCTGCCCACAGCTAAAAGGTCCCAGAACATTCTCATTATCCACAGAGACATTTTCAGTTCAAAGATACCAAAAAGCAAAGGATTAGCGAGTAACATAGGCCAGATTTTTCCCGATGATTGCTGTACCCTCCCTGGCAACATGCAGCTGAACTGAAGACCATATTAATATTCTGGCACTGAAATCCTTTTTTTTTTTTTGCCCTGTAAAAGTAAATATGAGGTTCCTCTTTGTTCCATTGCAAACACTGCCAACAACTGGTAAAAATTACCTTAGCTGCTCTTGCTGCTGGGGATCCTATCACATTTGCCATGTTTGCTGAAAAGATTAGTCCTGAAGAGCTTTCAGATGAGTACCAAGAGCACAATCATGAGGAACTTCATTATCACGTATGCAAAAATCTTTTTCAAGGCACATTCAACCATTCTGTTGCCAAAGCTAATTGCCCTGATCAGAAGGCAAATAGAAAGAAACCGTTAGAAACTAAATAAGCTTAAATGCTTGGAAGGTATAGCATCACTAAAGTTATCATACCTCAAAACTAAGTTGATTTCTTGCAAATAAGGGTTATAAGAAGCATTCCACAGTACCCGATAGTCAAGAACTGTTATGTGACAACTACTCACTTTGGTTATTTTGGGCTGCTCTCTTCTTGCATTACATACAATATGCCTTCAGAAGCCACCATCCCAACAGCAAAACCCTGGTCTCTGAATTGACTTCTGTGCAAACAGCTGTTTCTCTCCTCCTGGCCTGCCTTGCATTACTATTTCCAGTGAGTCATAAAAGAAGTATTCAGAGTGAGGCAAAGATGGTGGTACTCCATCACCGTCCTCCCCCCACCTCTCTCCACCCACTTCTCAGAAAAATATAGTTCTGAATGTGCATTCCAAGACACTTCCAGTCCAGACAGCCACTCCCTGCCTGCTGCATGAGGTCATCACCGAAACAGTACAGAAACTCAAGTCCAAACAGGAGCTGGTAAGAAGCCCCAGATGAAGTGGTGAGAGCTAAAAAGCAGCTACTTCAACTTACCGCTATTGATAATAAAATATTAGCTATGAATATTAATGGATTACAATCTAACACAGGACTTGCATCATATCTGACAGAAGCAGAAAAGAAAACAAAACAAAAAACCAAAACCACACACACACAAAACCAAAAAAACACCAACCCAAAAATCAGTACCTGACCCAATTTACATGTAGGAATAAAATGGAAATACACAGAAATAAAGAAAAAAGTCTTGATTAGCCTGGAATAAAAAGAGGAACCCTGATTATGCCACATAAGAGTAAGTTCTGCTATGTCAATTAGTGACCTTCTGACCCACTCACCTGATCTAGAGGGGTCACTTCTGATGGGAATTATATAAGTAATTTCTGGCCAAACGCCAGTTCCTGCAATTTTGTGACTTCGATTATACATGAAGATATCAGGACTCCTCATATACAAATATGTCTACAAATACATCAATTTATGAATGAGCTTATTTCTCTCTTGACTCTGCAACTGTAAAAATCCAATCATACTTCAATATTACAAATGGTTTAAAAGGAAAAAAAAAAAAAAAGAAAAAGAAAGAAGGCCTCATTCTAAAGTTGGAAAACAAAAACAAAAGATCTCCAAAAAGAAGTTATACATTTGAAATAAAACATGGGCAAACCAGACAGACATCATTCAGAAGTCTCAGATTGCCTCCCATCTAAGTCTGAAGACCTCATTAATAAGAGGAACACTTTCTTAGGTTCTACATTACAGGCTACTGACTAAATTACTGCAGATGTTTTCTAAACATAACTAATTCCATCTTTAGACCTTTTCCAGCATGCAATATTGAAAAAAAAAAAAAATATTGACCAGCAATTATTAAAGAGGGGACCATTATGATCTGATGGATTAAATATAGACACAGGCTGACCTCCATAAGGCAAAATAGCTTTCACATCTCATAACTACAGAATACGTTTCATACCTAGTCTGTGAACAGTTTAAGATCCACTCCATTATCTTCTCTTTTTCTGTAATTTGCAAAGTTGCAATAACTTCCTATGCTTCTGAGGTAATACAATTAATTGCTCATAAATCACTGAAGGACACTAAACTGTAGCTGGGCTGCATACACTCTGGACATTACAATATGAATGCAAACAGAAATATCTTTAAAAGCTAAAAGAAACCCCATCCCACAAAGTCAGGTTTGCCTAAGTCTGGGGAAAGAGAGAAAGAGAACGCGAGCGAGCAAGCAAAAAAAAAAAAAGAGCGCAAAAAGAAAGAGCGAGCGCAAAAAAGAAAGAAAGAGCGAGCGCAAAAAGAAAGAAAGAGCGAGCGCAAGAAAAAAAAGAATGAGCTCAGAGATAAGCCCAAAACAATCCTCACCTTTCTTTCATTTGAGGGACTCCAGAGTTACATTACAATTCTCGCTGTCTTGACATTTACAATAAAACAAAGCAAAAAAAATTGAAATTCTTCAACTGCAGCTCTGGTTCACACCACCAGGACTGTGGTACTCTAGGCGGTACTCCAGAGACTGCTATTACCACTTCATCCTCAGAATCCTCCAAGAGGTAAGTGTGCTAACTCTACAGCTTCAAAACCCAGAGGAAACTTGCCTGTATCTAATTTGCAGATTAATTTAAGCAGGATTTACATAAGATACTCTGCACACGACTTGCTTATCCGAGGCACACCAAGAACTGTACAAAAGTAAGTGAGTCTAATCCTGCTTTTCTCAGACTACCTTACTGGTATCTAGCTCTCTATCACAGCCCTGTTCTTAACAGTGTCTCGTAAGACACATATTTTAACTAAATTACCTCAATTTTTCCAAGTTCAGATTACTAAGAGAATGGAACCAATGCAATTTATCGCTTTTCTGAAAAACCTCTCATTTGCAATGAAGAAGCCTCGTGAGACTAATTCTGTGTAAAAGAGCAACTATCACATTCCCTTTACAAGCAGATTTAAGCTGTAGTGTACTATTTTAAATATTTTATCTTCAAACAACAGCTCCTTCAACAACTGATATCTACACCTTTACAGACACCGATGAACCAGCTTTACAAAGTTACTCACAGAATAAGCTTTATAGAGCTTCCCATCTAGCACTAACTCTAGATGTGCTCAATCTGTCCAGAAAGTGGTGTCCTCTATAATTCTTCCTCTTCTTTCTTCTACATCCTATACCTCTGAAGAAACGTGTTTAAGCAGATCTTGGATGACTACGCCAAATTCCAAGAGACAATGATATCCATCCGAACGCTCTCAGTAGGAAACCCAAAAAGATGAAAACCAGATTTCTTCTTTAAACATTAGATTTCCAGTCCAAAAAAAACGCTCCCCACTTTAAAGAGAGCATGCATGAGGGAGAGGGGAAAGTAATTCTTACAGAAAAGCAATCAATGGGAAAGACCCTTCAGACTTTACCACAGAGGCAAAAAATATTAATTTCTCTCAATGTATCATCAGTTTACACTAAGCCATGTTCCAATCTGTCAGAAAGAAGGGGATTACCACAAGACCACAGACAGTACACTTCAATCCTGAGCAGATTAAACCAGCAATAAAGAGCAAGCAGCATCCTTTTCTTGCTCAATAGGGACATCTTCTACAAGAAACCCCAAAAAGCAGAAAAAACCCACACATGGTCAGATTCCATCCTGACGCATACAAGAAGAAACACACTGCTCAGGCACAATGGAAGTTACACAGTTATTGGAAACCACAATCTGAGCACCAAAATGCTTACACCATGCTAGGGCACAACCCAGAATGAAAATCCTTCCTACTATGCTAGGGGAAAAGCATGGTACCATCACCCAGCAAGCCAGATAAGGGAACAATAGAGCCAACAACATTCCAGTTTCCAACCTGGAGAACTTAAAATACTCCACAGTGAAAGACAAAGCTTGAAGAAGCCTTTGCCAAATTGATAAGCACTAATTTCATCATGAAAATGCCACAATACCCCAACAAGTAAGCCACGTAGGAAAAAAGGCTATCATACAACACAGATGAATAATGTTATAGTGCACCAGCCTGACTTCTAGATAAGGACGACAAAAAAGTTCTCTCGGGTTGCTTCTATTCCAGATACGTCTACCCTTACCGTTCTGTGAGCGCAAGCTTCCATGTCACAACAGAACAGAGTACTTCTTACAGTTTTATCTGTACTGCCATGGCTTTTCTGTATAGACTACTGTGATTTGGAGACCAAAAAAAAAAAACCAACCCAAAACCAAACCAACCATAAAACCAACCAATCAAACACAAAACACCAAATTTGCAGTATTAAACAACACTTATTCATAAAGCCATTTTTATTCAAGAAAGAGGTATCTGGTCCAAGCATAGTACAGGAATCCCTCTATTCACAAACTTCATTTTAGCTCCAATTTTCATTTCAATGTCTTTCACAATCCTGAGCAACTTAGTTGCAAACTCTGCCTCCCTTTCTCCGACTGGCAAGAATAATGCCTGTTTCACAAGACTCTTGCACATCAGTAGCTGAAGTAAAAAACTGCTAAATAACAATAGAACAACAGTGACAGCTCAAGAAAAAACAAAACAGGCTGGAATACCTTTAAATTAGTACAAGTTATTGATATTCCTCTGATAATGCCTCTGATATATGCTCTTTAGCAGACAGGTAGTCCAAACAACTTCATGAAATACGCAAAGCTTCAGATGTGCTGTTACATCAGACAGTTCAAAAATCCAGACTTTTCTGGATTTTTCATTTCAGTATGAAATTAAGTGCTAGCCAATTTCCATCTTACCTTCTTCTTTTAACATTTACAAAAAAAAAAAAATCACTTCTGCTTCTAGATTCTGTATTTGTTGCTTGGTTAAAGGGATAGCAAGCCTCTGACAACGCTGACGCAATGCAAATCAGCATGATAGTATTCACATAATTTTAGGTGCCTTTACATTATAGAAAAACTGAATATAAACTACAGTGTCTGCGATATTAAAATGTAGTATGATAATACGATTACAGGGGGGAGGAGGGGGACTGCTAAGAATTGTTCTTCAGCCACCTCCCACCCTGCCTCAGCCACCATCAACTTTACAACGTCCACCTTTTCAGCTTCTGAGAGTGTGACACAGGGCACACCAGATACCTTCCTCTGCTATTAGGTCCTCCTCTTTTCCGTGTAGATATAACTTCCAATCTGAAAATCTCTCACTACGAATAAAGATTATAAACCCTCCTATCCATACCCATAGCTCTGAGGCACTGTAAATCAATAGCACAAGGAAAATGCTACAGTATCTAATTCACACATTATGTCTCAGTTACACTACTGGCGAAGAAGTAAAATACAGAAAATCTCAGACCAAGGACATTAATTTCAAATATCTCTTACAGTTCTGGTTTAATTGTTTTTGTTAAATAAACTCCTTTCCAACAACGCAGCCAAGAGCCCTCTTTTAGGCTGTACTAGTAGTAATAAACAAAATTCAAAGGACAATTTACAAAAAGACTGCTCAGCGAGGAAAAAAAATTCTTGGGAGCAGACCGTGAACTCAAGCCTTTCTGCTCTCACTTGTGTATCTTAATCATTAAACTAAGGAGTCTGCTCCCCTCCTTCCAGTCATTTAATCTTCAACTCTAATGCAAAGTGGTATGGCTTCAGCTACAGAAGTCAGGAACTCCCACTCACATATGCATGAAGAGCCTGTAGGCCACCAAGCGAACATGGGTTGAGGGTTGGAAAAGGGGTATTTGAAGCTCTCCAAGCAGACCTTCCACTGAACAAGTAAGTGCTCTGACTGCCAAGGAGGATACGAGGAAGGCTGTAACACCACTACTTGCATTTTCAGCAACACAGCTGTTGCTTCATTCTTCACAAAACATACTGGCAACTACTAGGCATTATTTGAAACATCTGAAGGCTTGTCCTGAGACAAAACAGTGAAAGGTGCGGCAAAATCAAATGTCCAGCTGCTCAGCCTCATTGATACCAAGGCAATACTCAGAAGCAGAGATAAGATGGCCAAGAAACTTTAGAGTCAAAGATGATTTATCTGAAGAGTAAGTCCCCATGATTAAGCAAGAACTTAATGAAAACATTAAAGCCGTTGCTGTGTTAGGTATTTTTGCCTGAATTTTTTCTGCAAATCTGGACGTGGAATTGAACAGAGAACGAGCACCTCTGAAAGCATTTACTCTGAGGCCAATGACAGAAAGAGTCCACAAGTGATGGATCTGGGCCTCCTTCAAGCACTGGCAGTGACTACAGCACAACTCATCTCTCCCTGTCGCCCAGCATTTGATCCTAAAGGTTTTGGATTTAAAGGGAAGGAGTTATTTTGACATATAGTCAGATCTTTCTCAGTACTTCAAACTTCATCCAAATCCGTATAGACAGAAAATTATTATCTGCTAGTAATTAAGCAGCCTCTGTGAATCTATAGCAGTTACAACTGTTGTGAAGCACCTGAAAGACTATAGCATAAACTGAGTGCTCCCTGCCCCTTCCAAAATACTCTATACATTCTTGGTAAGGCAGCGTAAACTATTTAAATCCTGGAATGAAGTCCTTCTTTATACTCTGCCAGCAGTGAACTTGTACAAACTCAGCATTTTCTCCCCAATAAAATCACTACAGCGGAACATGTCTTTCTCACTTGGGAAAACTTACACAAATTTATCCAAAATTCATCACCAGCCAGTGGAAGAATAAGTTTTCCGGCTCTTAACCCATATCATCTTTTGAAGGACAAAGGAAGACTGAAGTATTCAGTGAGCCATGACAAAACATGCTGTTGACTATTTAGAACATGTTTTTATGCATGCTCCGTACTTCTCTACTGCTCCAGAAGTTATTTTCTGTGGCATACACATTGGCTAGTTTGCCTAGATCTTTGTGGGAACAAGGAAAGTCTAAGCTCACAATCCATTTCCTGACTAATTGCAAAATGCAAACTGAAACACTACCCTTACTTTCAAAAGTGTTGGGGGCAGGGGGAGTCACCAATACAGACACTACCTCTCCTCTTTTTCTTTAATCTTGTTCTTGAAAACCTGTCTTTGGTCTCAATCTCAGCTTGAAAAAAACATTTTAAGTTTCAAGTAAAAAATTCAATTTATACAAAGGCATGAAAAGACCCAATTGCCATGGAGGGAAGCAGCAGACAAACTGGTCTGTCTCACTCCTATTCTCCATGTACAGCATATAGGATTGAATGTTTGCAAAAAGATTTTAAAAATACCAACAGTAAGACTTCATGCATTCATTTTTAATATTCATTCTTTTTCCTTTAATAGCAGATATATAGCATCTACTGTGTTCTGATCATACTTTCATTAATTGTCTGAATGAAAAAATACAGCATGCTTACATGCTTATTAAACATGAAGATGACACAAAAGCTACACACATGCTGGAGGACAGGAATAAGATCAAAATTATTTCAACATATTAAACAAAGGTCAGGAAAAAGCAAAGTAAAAGGTAACACTCTCAGGAAAACACGATAGACTGTATAAACACAGGATGAGGAACAAATTTCAGCACACCTTCAAGGAAAAGGGTGGCAACTCAGCAAAACTCTATTATATCATACTATTATGAAAATGTAGATACCTTGCCGTAGTGTACGGTACTAGCATATCTATCAGGGTAAGCAAAATAATCCTTGTGCTCTTGTAAGTATGCATGTTAACGCCCCTGTTGGGAAATTTTTCTGTTTTGGCAGGGCACCTCCATAAAGACATGGAGTGAGTGGAGAGGAGTCAGAACAATCCAGGGAAAAGTACTACAGATCTATTAAATAGAACCCACAGAGAAATATGCAAGAATTGGGTTTTCTTGAAAAGAGAAGATAAGTGCAAGGGAAATACAGTTACAATTTAAATTTGTAAAAGGTTGAAGTTAAGAGGAAGAGAATAACCTGTTCTTCATGTCCATTGATAAGTAGCAAGGTAATATTGCACCAAGACATATACAAGTTAGATACCAGGGAGAACCCATCCAGTGCTGGGAATACTGGAGCACTAGAGCTATGGAGTCGTTGTCACAAAAAGTCTTTAAGAACATGTTAGATAAGCATATCAGGGGTTGGTTGTTTTGGGGGTTTTGTTTGTTTTTTAAAATGAATCTATATAGCCACTAAGAAACACAGACAAGAGGTAAGCTGTATCCAAATTATTCCCCTTACCAAATATCACAACTTCTTTTAAAGCACTAGCAGTTTCAAAACCACTTATTCTTACCTCTTTGCTTCCTCCAGATGACAAAGGTATTCATAGGCTACATTCTGGCGTCGTCTTTCATCCATTTCTTCTGCTGTTAATCTCTCATTATCCAAGACAGCTGCAAATAGTCAAAACACATTCTCAGGTGGTTGAAAATTGAATGTAACTGAATGGGCACACCAAAAATCAGATCCAACCTTTCCCACAGAAACTCATCACAAGTTTTATTTGATTCATAAAAATGAAGGACCGCATACATCTGTTCTTCACAAGCAACAGAAGACACCCTGCTTCCTTATCCTTCCTTCCTTGTCACATAAACTGGCCATCTTCTCTCTTTCTCATTTCTCAATTTGACTGTGATCCAACTTTTCCCATATTCCAATTTCTTAGAAACAGTCCCTCATTTTCTTATTTTCTTCTAGCTTTGCCTTTCTCTTCCTCAAAAGCACGTCAGTGACCACATGTCCCCCCATCTATCCTCCAATTTTGTCAGTCAGAGATTAAGGAAGGACAACAATATATATTCACATCATATAATCTCTTCTGTATCTTTATAGTCCATCCCTAAAAAAGATGGAAATGCTACTCAGAATCCTCTTCTGGAAGGGAATCATTCAGATCCACAACCTGCATGTCATCTTCGGATCAAGCTGAGGACCTACATAGGGGTATATGCCTACCTCTTCCAGATTCTGTGTGTTCAAAGCCTCAGTGATAAAGCCTGCTCCTTCCACTCTTACAGCTAAATACCTCATCCATGCTCTCATGTCAAAAAACAAACAAAATCAAAAAACCACCACAATTTTTTAGGTTTTATGGACCAACTTGACAAATATGAAATGTCTCATACCATTATTAATCAAACGTTAGCTTACATCTAAAATGCCTTCAACAAATACATGCAAGTGATGAGGTATCAACTACTTGGGACCAAACAAGATCTTGGTTCAAACCAAGGGTCTCCTAGAAACCAGTTTGGAGAGCCACAGAAGCATCTTTCTGATTACTCCAACCCCACCCAAAATCACAAGAGTTGAAAACTGTCCCAAACCACAGGGTAACGCCTACCAGTAAGGAAAAATTCCCTCCCCTCCCGACTCCCCAGCTCAATCCTTCCTTCTCACTTCAAACCGAGCACCGACCACGCGACCCTTCCTCCAGCACTCCACCTGCTGCCGCCCGCCCCGGCTGGCACGGCTCGGTCTGACCGACTGACGCTCACGACATCTCCCATCCGCAGCACCGCGTTCTTCCCCGCCTTTGCTCATTTTTGACGTGGTATCGTAGCTCAAGCGAGCACGTATCTCGACACCCTGAACTACAGCCTCCCTCTCCACCGCAAGCGTAT
>NW_009225062.1:0-56862 GCF_000690835.1 Fulmarus glacialis
ATCGCAAAAGCAGAAAGCATTCGTTGATTGGGATGGGAAACACCGCAAGGCAAATATTTCTCAGACCTTCCTTTGAAAGCTGTGGAGACTAAGCCAGTCTGGCTAATCGTCCCCTCTAGCCCTGGCTGGAGATGGGAACCAGAAAGGATTTTTGCTGTTTGTCTGTCACGCACCTTCTGGGACACCAAGGGATGAGCTTTGGCTTCAAACAAGGCATGGAGAACTTCCCTCAAGGAGTCACCTCTCCCTTACTGATGCCTAGAAATCAGTCTGTTCTTTGCCTTCTGAGGGGAGGGGTCCCTGTGCCTCTGTGCCTCCTCGTTACCTCCTCAAGTTCACAAGTTAGCAAATGAAGTTCATTCAGGTTAGAGCAGTCAGAAGAAATTTTAACTGAGACCCTCTATCCCCATAAGTCTGCAACCCTGTGGGCAGTCCAGTGCCAGCAAAAAGATAATCAGCATGTTGCCAGCGGTGCTCAGCGTGGTCAGCCCTTACAGTGAGTTTCTTCATTTAAGCGGAATGACAGAAGCGCCAACCCCATTTTGGTGTCACTGGAGATCAAGCTAGAGGTAAAAGCTGTATGCGACTCTGCAGGCATTGCCCTGGATCTCGCTTGCCAGCAGTTGAATGACCCAGTGTACTTGTGTAGCAAACTTCAGCAGTTAGTGGAGAACACCCCAATAGCTGTAGTGTAAGAGACACAATAAATTTTGGCAGGCAGAAGAAAACAGCATCCAAATTCTTCTCCTTGCCGTCCTGCTTCTGGCTGTCCCACTGCCAAAGACTGAGATCTGCAAATCACTGCAGCGACGGCTGCTCAGAAAACAGAGTTGAACTTTCTTTCAAACATTACGCTCCTTCAGGGCAAAGTTAATTGTTTTTTCTCGTTTAACATCTCCAGTTATATTCAAAGAATTAGGATGTAGGATAGACACAGAAGCTAAAAATTTCAGCGAGGCAGCTTTTATTTCTTTATTTTACTTGTCTGTTCATACTGTCTTCAGCATGGGTGCTCCTTGGTATTATTATTGATGATGAATAAGAACAGACTGTGCGGAGATTAACACAGATGGTTGTAGCCTCAAGACTTCATGAGCTGTAACCAAAGAAAATAAATCTTTACTTTCAAGGAGAGCCTTATGCAACAGAATTTCATGTGGCTCAGCTGTATTCAAAGTGGAATATTAAAATTGCTGAGCAAAGAATTGAATGGCTCGTGTTGTGAATAGCCGTGTTGTATGGGTAAGTTGCTTACCACAGCCTCTCAGATGGAAAAAACTCAACTATATTGTTTTCTTTTGGGTTAAAACAAACAAACAAACCCATAAAACAAACCTTCTGTGATTCAGAAATCTTTGGAGAAAAGCAGTGTGGTTCACCAAAGCAAATGCTGAATTGCAAAGGCAACACCACTGAAAATTTTGACAGAGGAACCCTTAATCTCCTGCTACAGAAATCGGTGTAAAAGCTACAAAGTATCTTCCCCTTTTCCTTCAAAATCTCTCTCGTGTTTTTTACTCTTCTTGTTTCTGAAAACGTGACACAAGGGCACCATTCTGGTTCAAACTCCTCTTTGAAACCACGGGAAGTCAGTTTTAAAGGAGTAAATGCAGTGGAAAACAGCCGATATAACGGTGTAACCTCTTGCTGCCAGCACCTGGGGCTTCAGCAGCTCATGAGAAAATGGAGAGAGTTTGCTAGACTAGAAGAAACCTGTGTCTATTACCGTGTTCTGCACTGTGAGTTAAAAAACCACATCTTCTTTTAAACTGATGCAAATTAAATCTGCTTATCAATCAGTCATGATACTCCATTCACTTTGTATGGGCTTCAGGCTAGATACAGCTCCCTTAAACAGATAGTTGTGCTGATGGGAATGTCTTAGGCTGTGACTTCAGCTAGGAGGAGGAAAATAAAGGAATATTATATTGCACCAGCTCCAAGTCCACTCAATTGTTTCATCCAAAGGTAAAGACTGGAAGGGTTTTGCAAGTGTTTATGGTTTTTAGGGAGAGGAGAGAAGGGAACATACTCTTAAAGAGCCAATGTCTTTCACGTTGGTCTCTCTGAGAGACTTCATGAACTCACTTCATGACTAATTCTTTCATGGTCTGGAGATTCGGCTATCTTGCCTTAATAGGAAGGTACAAAGTACTCTGAAATATTTTTGACCACTCCAAAAATATATTCCTGCTATAGAATTCTATCATCATTTTCCATGTGACAGTTTAAAAACAAACAATAAAGCAAGCCCATGGCATGAGATTTCAGCTCGCGCATTCTTTAAGGTTTTGGAGTTTTGGGGTTTTTTTGGTGTAGAATCCATTAAGTGTCCATGTCATCATACTGGTTTCATCTCCTCCTATATTCTGTAGTAGTCTTATATAAATAACCGTAGTTACAGTTATGCTGTAAAAATAAATATTTCTTTTACTTTATTGCTACACTCTTAACTGCAAAAAAAAATCATATGAGAACAGTATTGTTATTAAATCAATCAGTAGGTTTAAGAGCAGCAGTTCTGCTTGGTTTTCCAGCTTTTTATTTATCAATTTTTCCCCTTAAGAATCCCATTGCTAGGATCTAAGCTCAGTTGCGCTTTGAAAAGTCTGTTCACTGATTTACTGGCTTCTGCTCTGTGGACAGCAGCAACCCAGGTGTAGATGGCTTCCCATGTGCCTCGATGGGCTTCTCCAGTGTCTGATCAGGTCTTCGTGAGTACAAAAACGAGCAGGGGAGGCCCGAGTGTCATCAGGTATGTCTCAGATCTTTAAGAAATTAAGGAGAGAATAACTTGGATGGTTAGCAAATTTAACGTCACAGTGGTAGATGTCCTATCGTATACGTTCAAAAGATGAAGTTTGCAAAGTGTCTGAACTTCCTGCTGGTGAGGAATATTTCAATTTCTTAGCCCTGTGGCCTTGCAGACTTTCATGCTACCCTCCTTTATCTTTCTAACTAAGGAGCTGCTTAGGGTCACAGACTGCCATTTCTTTAGTATTTGTCCGTAATAATTGTGCTGCCACCATCAATTAAATTCACCAGATATTTTTCTTCCTGGCCTCCTGCAGCTTTAATCTGAAACTTTCCATTTTCCTGTCCATGGACACCATCACAGCCTGAACAGAGTCCAATTTTCCATTAATGCACATAGCAGGCTTTTAAAATAAATCAGACGAAGGGTGGAGTCTCCAGCTCCGGATGCACCGTGTGAAAGAGTCAGCCAGACCCAACTCCCAGCGCTGCACCAGCTTCTTCTGCTTCTCTTTGCATTTATTGAAATAATAAAAGGTGAACCAAAAGGAAAAAAAAACCCAACAACAAAACACCTAAACAGCAGCAGTCAAGCAAAAAGCACCTAACAAGGAATAAAAGAGGAAACAGGATCTGGCAGTTCTTAATCCATCTACATGATCCATAATTTAAGCTGTGATATTTGAGATATTCCTTAGAGAGTACGTCTGAATGCATTGCCTTGTGTGCTCCACTGACTGGTAGAGGTCTAACTCGGCATGGTATTTCCCAGGTTAGAGGAAATGAAAGATTGGGTACTGGACAAAAAAAAAGTCAATTTTTCTTCTATGTAGGTTGTCTTAATTCAACTTCAATCTGTACAGAAATAAGATGATATACAGGTCACCCAGGAAGGCAGATGACAGCTCATGGAGTCTTGCATTCAGAAAACATTAACAAATCTCTCGGGCTCTCGTGGGAGATGAGCACTTTGCAGTTCTGGTGTTGGCTTTGTGTGCATTGTAATCTTTGCTCACGGAAGTACTCCAGATGCTGACTGGTGTCCAGTCTTTGCTGCTCACAGGACGGCGTTTCACGATAGCTGGGAGGATGTTGCTCCGGAAGAAGGCATTTTGAAAGATGTGCATTTAAATGCCCTGGGATTGCTTATAAGCTTGAGTTGGTCTAGTTTTGGTTAGAAAAAATGTTTACAACTAGAAGAGACTGAGATTACAACCTACTGATGTTTGGACATGTGTTGGACTTTGTCCATCTGAACTGTCTAATCATGCTGAGATGTTTCTTTAAAATGCTTGTGCTCCATGAGGAGCTACAGTGCAGTTAGTTTGAGGGTTGCATCATGGGAGATCTGAGCACAGACCTATCCCTCTTTGAATAGCTCACCTCTGGCCTTGAAGGCAAGAAGGAAGGTTGCTAATGAGTGTATTTCAACCATGCTCTTCAGCACCCTTTTAGTCCTCTCACAGCTGATGGGAGAAGAGATCCTTTTTTTAAGAAGAGATGATGATGAAGATGAAGGTGAAGATGATGATGGTGATGATGATGATGATGATGATGATGATGATGATGATGATGAGTGGGTAGTCATTGCTTCAATTCTTTCTTTAAGTGGGCATGTCTTTAACATGCCTCAGTTCTCCCTTTTCTTCTAGGGATGCTCACGTGGACAAATGTGTTGATGGCTCCTTGCATCCCTTCTTGCCAGCGCTGTGGGTTTCCTTTTAAAGGAAAGCTGAGTGGGTGGTGGATGCGTGCAGAGCCAGGTCTGACCCCAACATGCAACCAAGAGGTAGCCAACGCGTACAGGTGGGAACCAGGCCCACCGTGCACTCCTGCCCTGCACTGAAGAGAGACCTAGTATCTTCCCTGATTAAAAAGGACTGCACGTGGCAGTTTAATTGAGTCGATTGCCTCGCAGGCTGTGCTCTCACCCACAGAAGCGGGAGGACATGAGGAAGGTGTCTGGGGTTCAGGCCTCTGGTTAGGGATGTTCACACGCCTCGTTCCGCAGGGACATCCAGCCGCCGGCAAGCGGGGAGGGACTGGGGAAACAGCACGGTCTAGACTGTTAATCCAGCCGGGATGGTAACAATTCAGTCATTTTTGCTCTGAGTGGGATGAGAGCAGTTTAGAAATAAAAGCCTTTTATCTACCTTTTTAAAACCTTACAGCTACTATGTTCCTACATTAGGTTTTTATCTTTTTTAACAACAAAAAAAGTCCAATCGGGTTTCTTTGGTTGCCAGCAGAAAATACCTCCGGAAACCAGAGACTCCCATTGTTTTCTGCATATTTATAATTTTGTGAGCGGTTCCTCCCTCCCTCACACAGCCTGCCAGACTCTGCACTTCTGCTGAGTCTATTCCTGGTGCATTACCTCCTCTCCACATCCAAAATGGCTGTTCAGTTGAGGCAATGTCGACGTGAGGAATGGGGGGAGGCCGTCACGAGTGTGCTGCTTTACCAGCCGGGGACTGCCACCCGAGCTCCTCGCGAGGGGGGAGCAGACCAGCACGTAACGAGTCTCTTGCGCTTACCATTTGGTAAGCTTGCTTTTTCTTTTTAGCATTCTAGAAATATGTTGAGATTTGCCATCTTACCTGCTTTTTATTTTAATTTGTGTGTATGTGATGATTGGCTCGGTGTGAGAGAAGGAGAAAGAGCCGAGACCTCTGCGCTCCCAGGGGTTCCTGATACGCAAACAGATGGGCAGAAATTTAGGGACCAGTATGGGGCACCTTTTGCCTTCTGGTGTGAGAGACTAAAAGCCGATGCTGCGACCGCCGTTCTCGTGCTGCGACATGATGCCTTTGTCCTTTTTAAAAACCCAGCACAGTGCAGCCACGTGGGCAACATAAATAATTGGTGTGGCAACAGAGGAGAAACAGGTGGCTTGAAGTAGTCTAGATGTCTCCAAACCTTTCCTTGCTGTAAGGCTCCAGCTTCTAAAAGTGCTGAAGAAAAGCTTGTCTAAAGCTTAGTCTAAAAACGGAAAGAAAATCTCAATATTCTCTCTCCTGTATCAATGAACAGAATCCATTCCTGGTAAACCAGTCTCTGTTTGTGAACACAGAGGATTTAACACTGGCTTGTAAACAAACCAGGCGTTACATTCTCCCCTTCTGCCTCTTCATCCTCTCTCTCTCCCAGTCAACTCTCAAAAAACCCTCCAGCTCTTGGTAAGAGGGAAGCAATGGGGAAGATGAAAACTTGTCCGTTGTGTCTGTATGTGTTGGGAAGGAGAGAGGAGTATAAAGGCTAGCTCATGGATGCTGGTGAACTGAAAATGAGGGAAGTTTAGGCCTCGTGTCAGCGGTTCTGGAAACCTGGCTTGTACAACTTCTTCCTCAATGGACGTACCCATTGATGTTAGCCAAGGCAACACTTCGCGTGGAAGCTCTTGGAAGAGGATTATTTTCCTGCCTTTCCTTCTAGTATCTTGTCTAAATAAATACCAGAACTTTGTTAAGAATATCTGCTGCTGCTGCTGAGGACCCCCCCATCCCAGAGTTCCCATAGGGGAAAGATTTCAGTTTCAAGTTAGATGAAATACTGACACGAGTTCAAAAAGTTATAAATTAGTCACCAATGAAATTTGACTGCAAACTGGAAGGCTGCTTCTGGTTTCAGGAATTAAGTCCTGCAGCATCTGTCTAAACAGTGTAGCAGAGGCAAGGGTCCTGGCTGGTTTAAGATGTTGCTTGGCAAGATTACGGAAAGGGGTGTATGACAGGTTAGAGGAATGTGTAGAAAGGGTAAATTAACTTCTGGTAGTAGCCAGCATTTAGCTCTCGCCAAGGGAAGGAAGTGTTTGCTGCTCAAGTCAGCAGCAACTTCTTGGTCTCCCCTGCCTTGCTTTGAAGGTATACAGGCCATTTTCCAGCATCACAGCTCCTGCTCTTTCCCAGTAGCACGCTGTAAGCATTGCTTCTCCTCTCACTGTTGGTCCTGGCATTTGCTGTTGGGGTCTGGGCAAGGGTTTTTTTGTTTATAGTGACTGAAAAGCTCTCCTCCGAGCTCAGCCGGACCAGCAGGCTCCAGGCTGCGGCAGGGAGTCCCTGGCTGTGTGGGCTCACAGTGAAGTCGGTGGGAAGGAACAAGGTTTAGGATTTCAGAAATGCCTTTTTGCCGGTGTGCAACTTTCTTTGAAGGGATGCACCTAAAGTTTCTTTCTCCTCTTCTCCCCCCCGCCCACATTACAAAGTTTACAATGGAAGATGAACAAATTACCTTCAAACCTGCCTCCCACTCTCCTTTCCCCCCCTCCCCAAAGGTGCAACTTGGGACAGGTTTCAGTCTCAGCTAGTGGTGGTGGCATTGCTGCTGTGATCGCTCAGTCTCTCGCCTCGCTAAACTACTTTTAACTGGTTTTTTTTTAAAATGTTTAATGTGGGGCCCGGTGCCAAAATCCTTTAGCATTGTGGAGAGGTGTTGTCATCTCCTAACAAACTACTCACTGCTTCCAGGGAAGACTTATGCCGTGGGCTCCATATTTTAGGAGGCTGGAGCAATTAGTTGAAGTTATATCATTTAAAGATGTTCTTATCTCAAAGAAGCCATTGCCTGTTATTGAGTAGTTCTGGAAAATGATTAGTAAAGCATTTTTCTGTCTATTTGTATGTTCTGGCATCTGTGTAAATCCAGCTAATATTCGTATTGCCACAAATACGATTTACAGCTGAGGGTCTCTAGAGAACCCAGACAGCGATGAGTGGAGGTAGGGAGCCAAATCTTTCGCATAACTTTATTAATGTGGAATGAAAATGCTCAATAAATGGTGGTGTTTGGCGAGACCACCTAGCTAGGTGTTGGATTTAGGGGGTGTCATAGGTGGAAAAAAATGCTTGAATGCCAATAGGTGGTAGATAATTGGGTGTGTGCGCACATGATTGTCCAAAACTGAACTTTCAAGCTCCCAAGCGGGAGTAAATTTTACTACCATCTGGATTAAACCAAAGTGGCGTATCCCAAATTCTCCAGTAAGCAAAGGGTGGTGAGACACGAGCAATGCTGAGGACCCTGCTTGTGCCTCCTCCTTCTGCACACCGACGGTTTGAACCGGGAGAACCAGGGCCTGGCAGCTGCAGGAGGAGGAGCTGGTGCCAAAAAGTAGGGCTCAAAAAAAAAAAAATCGAACCCAAACCAATGGTCTGGAAAGAAGATGATTAAGATCTTGGCTGGAGGAAAGATCCTGGAAGTGAGGGCTCTGCAGGGAGATGAATGCCAGGAGATGGCGAGGGCCCTTGGGCAATCCCACCATTGGCTTATTACTAAGCAGCTTTATGTCCCAGAGGAAGACAAAACCAAACCCATTTGACACATACAGATGAGAGAACGGAATAATTTTACATACATGTAAAAGAGTATGGAAAAGAGTCTGGGTTTTTCAATTTTTTTTAAACTTTTATTTATTTTTTTAGAAAAGGAATAAACTCTGCATGGTAGAGTGTATGGTATATCATTTCAAAACAGAACAAGTGATATGGAATGGATTGTTTTCCCAAACTATTTAAAGTTGAACCTAAAATCATTTGTAAATCAACACTCATTACCATGTAAGACAAAGGCAAACAATCAACATGTTTTTTGTTTGGTACAGATTTCCTCTACCACTTCAGCCTGAATTTTCCCAGGGCTGGGGAGAAAAGGGGGGCAAATTCTGCCCGTTGTCCTAACCTTAATTGTACTGACCAAGCTTTGTGCTCTGAGATCTAGCATCATATGGCTTTATATACGTTCCTAAGTGAACAGTGCAACATCATCACCATCTTAAGTGTTTATTCCACATTCAAACTGTAACTGAACATCACTCCGAAACCCTTTCCTGCCCCCAAAACAACAACAACGAGAACAACAACGAAAAGCAGAAAGTCTCCAGCAATCAGATTTCATCCCAGAAATCTGTGTAAACTGTAGATCAGGGTTGGGTAGCAGCACAGAAGACAAAAGATGTGACAGCGTGATTCAATAGCGTCTCTAAAGACTACTGTAAGACTGTCATTCTTTAGTCTGCATCTTGCAATCACAATTTGCCTTTTCCCTGCAATACTATAAAGCAACATTTAAAAAAAAAATCAGACTCAAAAGCAAAAGGTAGAAGCCTTTACGGAAAGGTAAAGCTTCTGCTTAGCCTTGAGTGGTCACTATTAGAAACAGATCTCTGCAATCAGAAGCAAATCTTGAACGTGTATACACCATTTTGGTGGGAAGGGATGCAGCCAAGGACGGAAGCCCTCCTGGCAGACCTGCAGACCATTTTGGCTTGTAGGTCAACACCACACTGCCATTTTGGGTTGAATAAACTGGCAGGGCAGCCGTAGGCATTAGGCGCGCTCCAGGCTCTTGGCTCCTCTGTTCCTTAGCTGCACGGGGGCAGGGAGGGGGAGAAGGGAGCAGGAGAGCCGGCGAGGGCCCCCCTCCCCTTGCTCCGCAGCCAGCCAAGTGACGCGTGGGTTGCAGCGGCATGGGGTGTTGCACTGGGGAGGTAAGTGCATGCTTTCCTCTTTACCCTCTCCTCCCCAATCCTGTTGGAATGTATCTCATCAGTAATTAGGTAAGTATTAACAATAACTGTAAGCTAGCATAGTCACCCTCCCCCTTAAAATGGAGGGAGAGCAACAGCATCAAACAAATTCCCATTTGTCCTGACATGTGTAACCTTTCCAGATCCTATAGAGCAATCATACGCAGGCATTTTTCATACTAGAATTTAAAGGAGTCAAAGCTGGTAAAGAAACTGGATGTTTCCTGGCCTAACTGAAGGAAATAATAAAACTGATTAAAGTAAGAGCGAAAGAAAGTAAGCATTAGTGTGTTTACATCCTCTGGTATGTCCCACTTCTCTACGTTCTGCTCACAAGCCCTTTCCATACTCTGAGCAAGCACTCCCAAACTTAGAGAGGTAAGGCTTCAGCTAAAATCTCATGCTTGAGATTTTAAATTTTTTTTATAAATACCAACGGTAAGTATTTGACTTTACCGGATCCGTGTGGGGCATGTCGAGGGCGAGGCTTGTTAAGTGAACCAGCACAGGAGAAGATTGGACAGGGGTGTAATCTCACAGGACAACAACAACTGAACGATGTCCGTAAGCATGGCGCTAGCTTAGTGTGTATGTCGCACCGGGGAGCTTGGATGAAACCCTCCAGCTTTCTGGGTGTCCAGTCAGAACCAGGGAAGCTGCAAGAAGTTTTACTGTAAAACTCCAGTACTGAAATGTCTAAAGGAACTGGGCCTTTAACTTCAATGGGCACTGATTTTAGGTTTTGCACAGTCAATTCTAGTTAAAAACCGAAAACTTTAACAATAGCTGATGCCCCTGCTGTTGGAGCCTTAAGACACCTGTTATACTGCTGAGCCCTACTCTTTTTTTTTTTTAATAAAACACTGTTTTAAGATACAGCACAATAAATGTGCTTATTACGCACTCTAACATAGAGCACAGAAATTCAACACTACAGAGTGCAAGTCTAACCATCTCCACAGTGGGAAAAGTGCGAAGGTTAAAAATATGCATGTGGCTTAACACAAGATATTTTTAAAAAACATGACATGGATATCTCATACTAATGCTTTCATCTTTATCACAAACATGACTGAAAACTCAAGGTCAGTTGCTGATCCTTCTCGTAGTAGTAGTAGTAGTAGTAGTATGATCCTTTCAAAGGTACAATGTTGGAAAGATCAGAGAATAAAAATACCAAGTGTCCAAAAATGATCCCATTTATCACTTTTCCAGTAGTTATGTTTTTCAAGAAGTAAACACGTAAGGTCACCTTGATCTTTGCCATCGGTAACTGATACACTCGGAAACAGCTAAGCCAACCACCTGGACTGAGATCAGTTCGGTGTCGCACACGCACACACACACAGATACACACACAAACACCCCACAGGAAAAAGTGCACTTTCAATTGCTGATACAAAAATAGATTGGCACATTCTTTTTGACACAGTGAAGATATCCTCTTGAAAAGCTTTTTCACGTTAAGAAGTCCTCTTGGAAGTTGCAGCAGGTCTGTAGAAAAAGCGCTATGAGAATGCACCTCACGTGGGCTTCCAGGGTTTGTGTGATGGAGAGAGGGGTGGTCATGGAGGCTGCCCTTGAAATTTTTGCCTACTTTTGTAGCTGTAGTCCCCACAGGTAGGGTCAGTCGCCACCCAGTTTCAGCACGTTAACCATTTACCAACAGCTCAGTCTTCACCTGCTTTGAGAAAGTAACGCTACGTAAATTTGTCAAAGCTGAGAGTCTTACGTCGATGCAGTGTTTCCTATATGTTGCCGGAAAAACTGTTTTGGGGAGAGAGAGAGTGAAGTGTTAGGAGTCCGATTTTGCGTTTCCAGTAGTAACTGCGGCTCAGGAGAGCCAAGCAGGAACAGTCAAGAGCCCCTTCCCCGCAGGGCAGCCAGCGCTAGGAGTTCTGCACCAAACGTCTGTAGTGCGGCATCACTTCGTGCTCGGGAAGGTGGAGAGCAAACTCCAAGGCCACCAGCACCGGGAACTCAAAGGCGATCAGCTCTCGCCTGTTCAGCCGGAATTTCTCTTCCAGTTTCTGCAACGACAGCCGAGGAAAAAAAACCAATAAAAAAAAGTCTTTGTGAATGAGGATTTGACTTTCTAGTGCTTTCTTACAGAGGACATTATTCAAAACATGTGTGCTGCTGTCATTAAACCTCTGCCCTGCTGGACTTGCATGGCTCTAGGTTCAGAAAATGAGAGCAGGATGAACTGGATGTACTGATTCCTTACTGTGAAGGTGAACTTAAAAAGCTCAGCCAGCTATGCTATTCCACCTCCAGCAGATACGCCTTCTAACGATCATAGTGATTACCGCTGCAGGAAGAGGAAACTCCTGGCTTCATGCAAACATCGAAATCACTTGTGTAATGGAAGACATGCGTCTTGTAACTGCCCACAAACTTCCTGCGCTGCTTGAAATCATTAATTTTCCTTTCAGCATTAGACAGTGTTACAACACCCTATTGGGGAAATTATTTCTGCTACAATTAGATACATTTGATCTTAATACCTCAGAGGCAGAAGGTGTCATCTGCAACAACCGTAAGAATAGTGAGTAATAGAAACTACTATCTTCAAGGGGGATGAGATGGGTTTCATAGTTGGTTTTCTCCTGTAACATACTAAACCTCCCATCTGCTCTGCTGTTTTCACTGGATTTAGATGCTACAAGTAGGCAACCAGCTGTTCAGGGGTATTTCCCCCCCGTCATCCTCTTATGATCTCCCTGGCTTGCTACTTCTCTGCCCACTGGGTCTACTGAAAAGCTCAATGTGTCTTAAGTTGGACCAATGTTTCAGGACAGCAAGAGAGGCCAGATCTTCCCACTCTCACTGGGTTGATTTTTTTTCTGGTTATTTAGAGGGCTTTCTTACAAACTGGCTGTCGACCCAGCTCTGTGACTGTGGCAGAAGGGCATGAGGCCAGTTCTGCCCCCCAACCGAGTTTCCATGTCTCTTGAGCTGAGTGAGTTGGTTGTAGCCAAGTACCTAGCTACCTGCCCTAACTTTCTGTAGCATTAAATCAGATTGGTATCTCAGCGCTTGCAGACGGATTATGGAATAACACTCCCTTCTGTTAACTCTTTCCTATGGAGTGGCTGGAAGACCAAACACCTTACTCTACAAAAAAACAGTTGGAGTGAGGTGTTATAATGGGAACATTTCTTTACGTTTTCTTGCCCAAAAGCTTAACTTGATGAAAGAAATACTTGGTAGTCTTTTAGACTCCCTCTGAAATTAGTATCTGCATTTACCTCTCAAAGGAGAGCCCTTATTGACACTCTTGAAAACATAATTAAAAGCAAAATGAATTTCCTGAGCGTTAACTTTTGACTTATATTGACAGAATGGTGGTCAGATACCTCTCAGACCTCACAGTATCTGACACCAGGGTCTTCAATCACATCAAACGAGCTTCCCACGCCTCTACAGTGACATTGATCACTACTACTGCCACATAAATGTATAACAAAAAAAGGTATTTAGCTGGCTGCACAGCTGGAAACCTAGAGGAGAGTGTGACGACTGACAAGCAGGCTTGTGCAGACCACACGCTGGCACTTCACGTAGAAGGAACACTGGAAACCTATGGATACGTACATCTATAAGATGCTTGACTTCATGTTTTCTGAGGTCACTGCCAATTTTGGCTGCTAAAAGAACACAGGCTCCAGCACAAAGCTTTCTATTCTGCTTGTTCAGCTTCCCCTTGAGAGCGAGCTTCTCAAAGTAGACAAAGGCCATGGCCACTGTGGGCTCTTCAAAACCACATTCTTCTTGAGCAAGCTTGCGCATTTCTCTCTTCAAGCTGAGTAAAGAGACCAGACAAGTATGCCGTGAACTGCGTTTTAAAGCATTTCTCATTCCACCCTAAGAGTCATCCTTTCAGAGATTCCTGCTTAGTCAAATGGAGGGGAAAAGGAAAACCTAATTTACTGGGCAGATATCTTTATGCTCTGTTTGGGGACACATTTCACAGCACATTTTGACCTCACCCTTCCCCCTCACTGCCCCCAATAGATAGTTGCGTCAAACTATAAAAGCAACTGAAAAGCTTTGACATTTTTAGTAACAATATTAAATCAGAGTTCTTAAGCTGCATACAATTTATTTAGTAACAACAGCTTGATTGCTTGTGCTCTATATGCAGCTTTGCTGCTGGTTATGGTTGGTCAAATCCAAACCAACAGTCTTTCCATGTACTGCAGTATTGTCTGGTTACAGAGCAACACGATTCAGTACCCTTCTGGCCACTTCAGTCAAATGAAATTATCATTACTTCAGTGAAGCAGTAGGTCTAGCCTGCTACACTGGAAACAGTGATGAAATACTACAACTTCAGCTGCAAAGCTGACCACTTGTTTTGCTTCTGGCTGTGCTCTCTGGACAACGCACAGAAGTCAGCATTTCTCTTTCCTCAGTCTCTTTTTAAGCCAAGTGCCATGAGCTTAGAGACTCTGTTATGTTATTTTTCTGGATATTTTAGTATTAGGGCATGCCCAGCTCGCATCGTCATCCCATTAGATGCCGCGTTTGACACCTGACCGGTGCATGTTTATACGTTCCCCTATCTTGTTTACTCAGCCCACTAATCAAAGCAATCACGTGACTTATTCTGCACCTCTGCCGGTCACTGCTCCTGGAAGATCAACCAGTGCTGTGCTTCCCCTCATGTACAGCAGCAATTGCACTGAAATGTGAGACAGCTGCATCACGCTGCAGCCTTACCAAGCTTTGCAACATACCTTCTTATTTTACTGAGGGTTAACTTGATGTGAGGGAACTTCTCCTTAAAGGTCTCATTCATGTCCTTCTTGAGATCTGATGGCTTCACGTAGTCTATGACTGTAGTCTGTTACACGTGGTCAAGAGAGAATTGCTCTTTTAGTTTGTAACAAACAAGATCACTCAATTCCCAAAAGCAAGGAATACATTACAAGTGCCAATCGGTTCCAATGTCTTCACTAGAGGGGAAAATTAAGTCTGAATTAAGGCAACAATTTGTTTGTGACTTCTCTGTCAGAACAAGCGACCTGAAATCTGAGACGACGGGTCAGCACAAGCCCAGAACAATACATACCTTATTAGCACCCTCCAAGTATCGCTAAGAGTGAGTTTAAGCTAAATGTGGGTGGATAAAACCTAGCTCAGAAGTCTTGTTAAACAAAAAAAATCATCATAATAACTGATTTATGACCAGATTTTGTGTGCATATCTCCATACGGTTCTGAGACATATTGTGAGTTTCTCTCAAATTGATTCTTCAGAGGAACCACTGGTACAAATTCTTGACTGCCATAGTGTACGTTTGTGATAAAATAGGTAATTAGCCTATAAGGCAGGTCATTCAGTAGAGTGCAAGATAGTAATGCTGTCGTAAGTTAGGCAATAAGTGGACAAAAATGTTGAGTTAGGACAACATTCAAAGTGTACAGTTTATTTCCTTTACGTTGAGCTTGCTATTCCTTTTTGTCACAACCTAAAGAATTTCCTCAAGTAGCAGAGGGTCCTCCCAGCCAGTACTGCAATGCCAGCGCTCGCATCTATGGGTGTGCAGCACTTCTCTCGTTCCTTCAGTCTTCATTCAGGAAGCATTTTACCCAAATCCTCTGTCACCACACACGTGGCCAAAATCTATCAGCTGGACAACAAACCAACCTTCATTTTGGGCATGTGCCAGTTCCCTTCCTGGCTTTGGCTGTTCTGCCCCTCGGACAGAAGGAGAGAGGAGCCCCAGCTTAGGCAGCCAGGGGACAACCTGAATCCCAGGCACCCAGCTCCCGGCCAGCTTCAAGCACGGACAGTGGGAGAGCAGCAGTCTGCAGTGCATTCTCCTGCCAGTAAAATAATTTTTCCCTTCTAATTTCTGTTTATGATTAACCTATATTATGGCAAAGGGCTGTTAACGCTAAACAAGACGACGTGGAAAGAGGCAAGCAAAACACTTGTATGTTATGCCTTGCTGAAGACGGAGCCTTGCTGTATTATATCCTCATGGGAATCTACATCAGCCAAAAAGACTGACTGCATATGCTTGCAGGTTTTTTCAGTAATTAAAATAGTATATGGAAGGGCTGGGGGAGGAGAAAGTGTAATGGCTCTAGAGAGCAATTGGACAACTCTTTTTATCCGATCATGTTCTTGTCTGGACCTGAAATGAGCAAGAAGGGGATTAAAACACACCTAACTTTTCCTGCACTTTATTTAGGAGATATGGTACTGAAATAACGGATGATTACAGGAATTTAAAAGAAAGCAGAACATGTGTTTCCCCTGAATAGCACACAGCAATATTTGAGGTAAACATACTGTAATAGAGAGGAAAAAAACAACTTCTTGCCACGGGGTCATAGACACGTCTTAAAATGTGGGCCATTCTGCTATCATCTGATTTGCAGTGTGAGAAGCATCATCTGTCCAGATAAATTACTCCCCACTACATCCTGGCAGGTAATTCTGCTGGGCAGGTCACGCACAACAGTTGCCTGACATTTTCCTAAGTATAAATGCTTGTAAGCCCCCTCCAACACAGTTACGTGCTAGGCACCGGTCCAAATTTTGCTCAATAAAGGGGGATAGTTTATAAAGGAAATTCAGTCCTGTTACGGAAAGCTGCCAGTTCTAAGAAATCATTAAAAAGGAGAAAGCCACATCAACCCTCTTCAGCCACCCTGCTGCCCTGCATGCGTATGGATGAGCTCCAGCGCAGGTCCGGGCAGACGCTGCAGTGCCATTGAGGTTAAAAATTCATACGCTGTCTTGATGCTGAGGCAGGCAACGCGCTACCACACCTGAATAAAAGGAAGAGAAGACAAGACAGGGAGGAGAAACCTTGCCCTACCGCAGGTTGGAGAGAAAGGCTTCAACTGAACGTGTGGGTCTGCCTGGTTTTACTCTTGCTGAGGTGGGAAGGATGTACGCATGCACCCGTGCAGCCACGGCTCTTCGTCACAGACAGCTTCTCACGTGCTTCATCTCACCTGGCAGGGCTCAGCCCTCCGAAGCAGAAGAATGAAGATTTTTACCAATTACTCCTCTCCTTTCTTTCCCTGGGACATCGCTGCCTGCCTGCCTACTCCTTGGTTTTGTTGCCAGAGGATCATCAGCAAGTTGGGTGCTTCTGACACACAGATACGCTGGGAGTTTTATGTGTTATTAAGAGGGTTCCTCTTAGTACTGCTATAAGAGGACTATTGAAACAAGCCACATAACGTAATTTAGACCAGTGCCATCTGCTACTCAAAGTACAGAAGCATCAGTCCATGTTGCTCCTACTTACAGAGTCAAGAGACGCTAAGCACATAAAGGTTACCCGCTATTAAATCCAAAGATGATTTTAGTCACTACCAGCATTTTTTGGTTGTCTTGGGCAATCCTAGAAAGACTGAGCTCAGTGCTACTGTGCAAAGCTACATGACACCTTATTTTGTGCTTCACTGCAAACCTAACTGCCTGCTGTTTGCTCTCCATTACCACGGAGCTCCTTAGTTTTATCTTAATTATCTCCCTCAAAGTGATCATGGTTTTTCTGGCAGACTTGCATTTGGCTCTCTCCGGGTAATCACCTTCCCTCGCACAGAGGAGGATGCAATCACGCACGAACCTCGCCTGCACAACAGAAACCCGACCATCCTCTGGACTCAGCTGCACAGAAATTACACCGGACAGCAAGTTTCAGTTGCTTTCACCTCTAACAGTAGGTGCTGGTGTGACCCCAGCTTTGGGGGGGACTGCGCAGAGGGGGAGTGAGCCCTGGGCTCTGCCACACAGCAGGAGCAGCCCCTTGGGGTGCACCTTTCCCCACGGCCGCTCTGCAGGCACCGTCTGTTTTACCTGGGACTCCTCCAGCCCGTGGGAGATTTGCCAGAATTCAGATAAATTCTCTTTAGAAGGAGAAAAGCTCTTTTTTCAAATTTTATTTAAAGCAAAGCACTCAGAGGCTTTAGAATAAGCAGGCAGCTTAAAACTGAAAATGGTAAGGAGGTACGGCTATTTTTAAACAGAGAGGTTTGTCAATTTTGTCCTGTTGATAAGAATCTCCCCCCCGCAACTCCGTATACTGCTGCTTCCTGCAAGACAACAGTCTCTACGATATAAATCACAATAATGAAATCCAGATGAAAGCTGGTGTGTGCTGGTTTTGATTCATGTAACAGGATAACGGCAGCATGTTTGAACACACTGGCTCTAAGGCAGCTGTCTCATCTTGTCAGTGCCATGCTGGAGAGCTCAGCTAACTGCCCTTATTCTCAAGAAAAGGAATTGTGTAACTTCTTTTTTTTTTTCCCTTGATTTTTCTTTTCGTAGCTGTTGCAGAAGCCCAACTTTGAGCAGTGGGATGCTGTTTGCCCAGCTGGTGCCTATAGAAATGCACGCATGTGGGACCCTGCCCACCAGAGAGGCAGGCAGCAAAAAAAAAAAAGAGTATCTGTTGACAGATAATTTAAAAGCAATGCTGAATTAGTGCCTGTTGAGTGACCAAATCAGTCACTCTTCTGTTTCTCACCAGGCACCCAAGCACCCCTCTCGCTGTCACGCTGTGGCTGGGGCACAGCACCCATGAGGCTACACAGAAATCCCAGTCCCCGACCCCGCTCCTGCCCAGGGCACCTCCCGCACCCCGTGAACGGCTCAGCACCGAGCAGCCACCCTCCGCCGCTGCCCCTGCCCACGAGGGACGGAGTGGAGGAAACCTCTGGGGTGGCCCAGTGACCCACAAGGACTGGCTGGGATCTGACCTAACGTCACCCTTCGCTGCCTGCTCTCTGCTCAGCGTTTACGCTTCTCTTCTCTGTTTTAGGCCATGTCGTTGCGCTTGAGCTGCCTGCAAGTCCCAAATGAAGCCGCCACGTTGAGGAGAAGCCATGACTGTAAACGGCGTGGATTTTTGTCTGTCCAGGACAATTCTGGTATTGCCCGTGTAGGAGCACCGTTCAACACCAATGCGCCAAATTTTATGAAGGGTTTGCAAATATTTCTCTAAAAGGAGCACAGCATTTTTCTGTCCAAACGTGCTTTCTTATACATAATGTTATTCCCTACCAGGCAGGCACTCTGCACTCCCAGAGCTGTCAGACACACGAGCAAGGCTGGGAACTACCAAACTGTCTCTCTCATACTCTAATCTCGAATGTTTGTAACTTCTGTCATCCAGAAATGTCTGTCTTGTTTCTCACAGCTTATTTGCACAAAACACATTTCACTTCAGTATTCAGCAATACTCCTTCGTGAGCTCTGTTCACGTTCTCTGTATACAAATCTGTGTATGTATATTTTAGTTTGGCGATGGAAGTTGCACAAGACAAATGAAAGCCTTGATATATGGTAGCTGACAGATGCCTGGACAACATGATGAATGCTTCGGCCGAAGTCTGTACTCTGCACACTCTTTGCATGGCTGGCAGTTTTGAACTTGGAGGTTAGCTTGTGTGCTATTCACAAGCGTTTTCAAGCAGCTGCTTTCTCATAGGAAAGCTGTATATCTAGTTTCATAAATACAGGAGGAGGGAGGATGCCTGAAATGGTTGGAAAGACTGGCAAGATGAAATATTGTTGAAAATAAATCCTACTTTGGCATGCTACCAGTAAAAGATGATCTAGCCTTGGATGCCTCTATCTCTCGCTTAAGAAGGATAAAATCAGAACAAAATAGGTGAATAAAACGAAAGGTATACAATAGGGTCTCTTCAGCTGTCGTTACCGTGTACCCTCTGACAAATCTACTTCACAGAGAGTGGACAGAAGACTGATACTTTTAACAGACTTTCAGTAGGTCAATGGTAAGTCCTCAACCACAAAACAAATGAAAAGAAGTCAATGACTCTGCACTGCCTGGCTACCTTAATGCATACCATAGGTGACCAGCTATGTAGCTATAAACTGTCAGTAACCTAATGCATATACTTACGGCTGAAGATACATATATATGGGAAATCCTGCTAGAGCAGAGGCTTAAAACAGCAATGGAAAATGGGAGAGATTCCTTCTTTACAACAAAAAAAATAAACCACCCAAAAACAAGGAAAAGGAAGACTAAAAGATGATGTTTCCGTTGTTAGAAAGTTATTAATATTCAAGGACTTTAAACGGAAAGATTTAGAATTTCACAAAGCAAATAATCTCAAAACTGCCTCTTTGAATTAAAGTACATGGAAGGATGCCAGTTTATTTTATACCATTAACACACTGAAATAATTCTCAATTAATACAGTGTGTCATTGTTACAGAATATGTGTTTATTGGAGTCTCAGCCAAATATAGCATCAAACGCATAGAGCACAGGGTTGAAATATGAATATATACCACCACTGAGATCCTCCGCTCCCTGAGGCTTTTGGGTACAAGGTCAGCAGCTGATAAAAAAGCAGTCTGGAGATGCTTAATTTACAACTACGGAAACGGCTCGAAGAATAGGGTGACGGCACCGAAGGACGCTGGCTGTGGCAGAGTACTCCTGACCTTGATGCTCCTTGTGAAAGACAGAACAGGGGAGCGAGAGACCGAATGCGCTACATCATCATGCAGGGCTTTTGTTAGACTAAACGGCCAGGGCAGCAAGCAGTTCTAATTTTAAAATCACATTGGAGGACTAACATTTAATAATGCAGCCTGGCTGTGCTCGACACTAGTCCTAGCAAATGCAGGCTGACAGTCAGTCTGCTGTAAGAGCACTGCAGACTTTTGCGACATGCTTTTTTATTAGTGGTGTAGAGATGTCAATTTATTTTGACATAATTAAACCAATGCACTGAAATTTACCCAAACCAATTTCCAAGTGTATCCCTTGGGCACAGATAGATGGATATTGCAGGGATGTTACTACAGAAGGGTCACTCAAAGTCAAAATGCTACTAATCTGGGCTTTTCTTCTCTTGCTGCAAGTTTTGGCAGCGCACAGCAGCCAGCTAACATGCTCCTGTGTTTCTGTGTTACCAACAAAAGCAGGACTGCAGGGTCAGCCTCACGCCTGTTGCAGAGTCTTCTCCTTCTCCACGGAAGGAATTTGTTTCTGCTGGCAAGAATGCAGGAGGCCAGGGAGGCACTGACGAGTTTGGATGTACCCTGGTCAACGTGAGACTCGAGCACAGAAATTACTGCTCTGTCTGGTAGATAAAGTTCCCATTCTAGAGAGATTTAAGAATCTGCAAGAATTCCTGTTTTAGCAGTATCAGCCAGGAAGACATCTGTTAACCATGACATGATGTTTCCCTCCTCCCCCCACCCCCCAGCACGAAATTCTTCTACCTCTTACTGTTTATATTGCGATAGAGATTGTAGACTCTCCTGCAAGGCCAACATAAAGCAAAATAATTTCTCCAGGGTAGACTAGAATTTAAATATGACTAACACAATTAACAGAAGCCGTAGAGTTTGTGTTGGGGAAGTATTGAAGCTGCTTTTTCAGAATCATCCCCTGACAGGCTGTTTGTGGGTTTTACTTTTAGAAATGCGACAGGGAAGTGTATACCCTTTCAAGCTAGGAACTTCGCTGTAGGAAAAGACCAAACCGAAAGCACGTCTCCTTCCCCACAGCTATCTTCAAGGAGGAAGCTCAGCTACTCCTTGAAAACAGCTGAGGACTTGCAGTTAAAAATCCTCTGCAAGTCAGGACTAATTCAGCTCAGTAAAGTTAGAAGACTACAAAGTCAATGCCAGCGATGATAAACTCAGGCTCCAGAAAAATGGAGGGAATTCGAACATAGGCTTGAGTGCTAACTGCACATATTTCAGAGTAAAATCCAAGCAGGACCACACATTTTGCCTGTCCTGTGCCTCCGGATAAAGCCTGCGGTGTTTACTGATGCAGCATTCACACAGACCTCAACGGAGTTTTACCAGCGGAGAAATCCTAGCCTGCAAAGAACGAGCCGGGCTCCCAGGATTAATATCGGTGCATGTAGCCCTATTCTGCAGTCAGCGCCGCAGCCCAGCATCCAGCCTCGCTCATCCACACCACCATGTGTTCACATTCCTCTCGCACACCTTCCCCCCATTAATTGCTCTGACATCCATAAGGGGCGGGGGGAAATATCTACAAGCTTGCAGCTGCCAAGCGTTAATGCTAAATGCTGGCCAAGGAACAAAACTTTAATTACAAGCTGCAGCGCTCCGCACACAAGAAAATGTTCGGAGCTGACATCAGAGCTGCTCTCAGCTGCTCCGGCACTTGCGAGAGGCAGTAATTACAGCTATATTCCGCTCAGGACCAGGGACTGGTTTCAATCTGTGTACAGCAGCTCTACAGCTCTGCGGTCATTTGGCAGAGGTCTCTCAATACTGCGATGGCTGTGCATGGTCAGGAAAAAACCACAGGTATCTCGCTGGCCTCAGACTGCAGTTTGCATTAATTGCAGCATACACCGATTTTTATATCTGGGGAAGAAAATTACTTGAAATTACAGCCTATTATGCTCCTGTTCACACTGATGTGAACTGCAGGGAGGGGGAGTGCCAGCTGAGTCTGCAAAGTCTAATATAGACGCGAGTAAACTCTCCTACATAGCCAACATGGCACTATATTCACCAGCTTGATGCACAAGCCCTCCTTACCCACAGCCCGAGTTGCAAAATCCGATTTAACCTGCAAGCTCCCGGGACACTCTGACACTACCTTTTCTCTCTTCTTGCGGCTGAAGGAAGGACCAGCCCCTTGTGAAATCCCTCAGCCAAGCCCTGAAGAACAACTACCCACTCTTCAGTTTCTTGCAAAGCTGTGCATCTCCTGCGTGGCATCACAGCTATGCTGCTTTGACCAGGGTCAGGCAAAATCCTTGGACCTTGGACAAGAGAGCTCTTGGCACATGCCAGTTATTCTCACCAACAAAAGAAACACAGCACTTACTGTCCTTCAGCCCTTTCTTATATTAGTGCCTGCCTTCAGAGAGGGAGACGTGAGTGCTCCAGACCCTCAGGCTGAAGAAGTGACGGCTGGAAGGCAAATACAGGCAGAAAAACCCAAAATGTGAAATAAGGGATACTTCCAGACACAGCAGTAATTAACCCCTAGAGAAAATGAAAAAGCAGGGAGACCCCTGTCAATGCAGATATACTCTAGCCAAGCAATGACGCTGATTTTAACAATTGCCCTTGAAGTCCATTTTTCAACTTTAAAGCATCTAATCATACCTCTGTTACAGTGGAAATCCCCAGTCAGCTCCTTATTGCAATAAAAGTACCTCCAAATGCTGTGGTTAACCAGCATATGGAAAAGAAGGGCAACGAACACCCGCTCCTGGGCCTCGGAGACCTCCCCTGCAGGTCGCTATCCTGGCTGTCCTATTTTAACTTGCCCAACCATGTCCATCTCGGCACCAAGTTGAAAAGGGATCAAAGACGTTGGGTGATCCTAGAGGACTGAGATTTGCCGGCGCACATTCTCAGCCCGAGGAAGGTTGGAAACACAACCATGACTGCTACAGCTATGTTCACTTTGGATGCCAGTTAACAACATCTTTCTGTTTGAGGGAAGACAGCTCCCTGTCCATGACAATAACCGTATCAAAACCTAACAAATATTTTCCCACCCAGATGTAGCTGCCATAAAAGGTTGGCATTTTGTGGGTTGGTAGCCAAAACATAACTTGCCAACCCCAAAACTGGCTGAAAGTAAGCAGAGGACATGCTGGACTTTCCACTTGAAAATTTAGCACAAACACAGCCTCAGAGCTCGATTAAGCCTTTCTGTACAACAGGCAGAACACTCCTGCCAGCAAGGAGATAAGCTTCAGTCTACATGGAACCCGTAAAATCCATTTATTTTGAAGAAGAAGTACCCAAGAGCCCTATTATCAAATAAAGACCAGGGTGGGGCGCAGAAAAGAACCTACAAAGACTGTATCTTTACATACATTAGTAGTTTCTTAAATCGTATCTCTGTTCCAAGTTAAGTGAGGACATGGACAACACTTTAGACCTGTGTTTCAAATCCTATCCTATTTGTATATAGGTAAGAGTGCTAGGTTGCCACTTTGGGGGGAAAAAAAAAAGCAGCTTTTCCCTGCTAACTACTACTACTTTGGAAGTATAATTCAGACAGATACGTACTCACATGCATACAACAGCACTGCATCTTCCTACAGCCCTGCCAAAATAGCACACCAAAGTCTACAGACTTGGTGCAACCGAAAAAAGGCTACAGAAGTCTCTCACCACAGAAAACATTGAGTTAGAGCACAGATCAAGGAACAGTTATGCGTCTGTATTGTTACAGGGTTTGGATATAGTGGAAAATATACGGGCTCTGCTCGTAATTGCTGCAATTAAAGGAAGGACTATCCCATGGTGAAATAAATACCTGGGAAACAAAGGCTCTACTAGACACCGAAGTGCTGTTCCGAGGACTGAATGATAAGCATCAAAACACAATGCAGCTTCGTGACTTCAGAAAAACCCTAATGGGCATCCTCCTATTTTGTAATAGATGCCAATTAGAGGAAGTATAAATTTTCCTCTGAATGTGAGAGAATGAACACATTGTTTGAACAAGCCTTTCATCTAAAGCATTTATGAAATACAGCGGTAATAAAAGCGTTTACTTTTGTAATACCTCCACGAGTTTGTTTTTACATGTTCTGGTAAGTAACTGTCATTTAGAACAAAGCATTCCAAACAGCTGTTATTAGTAGATTAAAAATAATAATAATCTTCTTAAAATACGGCCAAATGTAACCTCAACCTTCAAAATATTGTTATCAAAATTTATCTGTGCTACACCTAATTTTGCATATCACTTACCATATATGAAGGAAATATTAAAACCCGCTTATGTTTGCCACATGGCCACTGGGGATCATCTAAAAGATTTGGGTCATATTCAACAAAGTCTCCCAGGTCGCTACCTATAAAAGAATGGTAAATATAAGAAAGGAATTCCTTACATCAAGAAACCTCTGGACTTAACAGAAGTGGCAAACGAGTTCACAGATAATGCACAAGATGATCTTCATGCAAGACTTTTGAAAGAGTCGAAAGATTTCTCTAAATCTTGAAAACTCTACTAATACAATTTGCAAAGATACACAGGACCTACAGCTTATGAATTACCTGGTAAATGTGAATTTAGGGCTTAGAGAACTGCAAAATTATATAAAGCTCCACAATGACTTTTATTTCCAGCAACAAGTTTTCATCTGTTTATGCAGATGTTTTCATTTGTTTCATTTAACGTGCCAAAATATCTTAAGCATATAGTGCTTTGGCTTATGTTTTGTGCCCGGTTTTGTAAACACAGCCTAATAAAGGTCACAAGTATGATTTACACCTTCAGCTTATGACTACTGTGTTGCCCCTGTAAATTTTCCATAGCAAAGGAAGGTAACAATGAGCCTGATGCGGGAGGAACAAACAATGCCCGTGACCGGAGGAGGCATGCCGAGTGCCATCAGGGGCTGTCAATACGACCAGCAGTCTTGTTTACTTAACTTTCCATCATCCCTAAGCCAGCTTTGCTAAACAAACAGGGCACGAGCTCTATTTCACCCCCAACATGAGACTACGTTTTGCTTAATTTAAGCAAAAAAGGGGGCTAAAACATTACATATGTCTGTCCTTCACATTAACTGCCTATCACCAGGTTATGCAAGGATATTAAAACAAGCTTCTTGAGAAGTTACCTGCATCAATGCTCCCCTGGGTGCTGTTAGCTCTTGCCAAAGAAAGGCTACGATGGCTTGCATTGCGAAATTGCGAGAAGGATGAGGTGGAGTCTATCGTGTTTCTCCGTGTTCCCAGAGCATTGGTGGGAAATAGGAACTGCGTATAAGAAACGGTCTAAAAAGAAAGTCAGAACGGACAGACAGTTACTACCAGCCCAGCTCGGCCGCAACGGGATGCCTTTGGTGCATCCCAATTGGAAGCAAGGGAAGCCAAATTAGCAAAGGATTTTCTGGATTTAATAGTTAGGCACAGATGAATAAACACCAGTCACCTACATTTGCTTCAGTGCAGCCAGTTTATCCATGCAAAAAAAGCTTTTGCAAAGGCATTAATTCTTCAACAAAACAAAACCGCAAACACACACAGACAAGCTCTAATACACTGGATTTACAAAATCCTACTCAAGGGTCAGATTTAAAAATATGTCAACTTGGTCGGGTTTTTTTAAGTGGGCCTCCTCTGTAGCAGATTTCAGCTCCCTCTTTACCGAAACAGCATCATCTGTATGGGTCCCTCAGCACAGAGCTGCCAGAGGCAAATCACTTGAACCTTGCTAAACTTAAGTACCTTCTCTGGTATTTTTCTCCTTTAGGATTTTGCCTGGCAGAGTCTTATTGGTGTTGTAAGTGAGCTCCAGTTTACAGCAATGGTTGTGGGAGATCATTTACTACCTCCCAACTTGGACTAAGTGTGAATGAATAACTTGTGACAAAATTATTTTTAGAGCGTACTGATTCTCTGCTTGTACCCTTGGAAGGGAATAGGCTACGCCTTGCTTCTCGTAGGTTTATTTTCCAAAAATAACATTATACTGAAGAAAAAAAATGAGTCTCAGACTCTAGACTGGTTTACGAGGAGGTCAGAACAGGTATCAACTAAAACATGTGAGCTTTCATTTATTTATAAGCAGACAGATTGTCCTCAGGAATTTACAGCCTGTGGTCTGGCCTGACACCTGGTTAGGTGAGCACACCATGTGTAGCAGCATTGACCTAGGGACTTTAAATCCATATACGACAGCAGGCTGGGTAAACTGAACTTTAAAAGTAAATCAGGGTTTCAGCAAAAAATGTTTTCATTTATGATTAAAATTGTTTCTCCTCTACGTATTTGTTTAAAATGGATCACTTTCCCTAAAGATTCATAATTGCTTATTCTATTCGAGTGAATGCACTCTTGGATTTTGAAATACTCATCAGATTTGTACTACTGTCTTCCTGCTCTTTGGAAAAATATTCTGTTAAGCAAAATTTATTTTATTAAATAAAATTGAGAGCGAGCAGAGTTACAAGTTACAACTCTCACCAGAAATTCTTTTCAAGTCCCTGACAATACACTCTGCAGTGATACCTCCTGCTAGAGCCAGGGGAAGGCTGCGCAATTCAGTAATGCTTTACGGACTCAGATTTGCCAGAGGCAAATTTCTTCAAGGAGACAGAGTTGTTTGCATTGACAGCTTGGGCAGCCCTCCTGAACTTCTGCTAAGCTTATTTACAGTTTGCGCATACTGTGCTTTAACTAACTACTGTGTTACACTGCATGTTATAATTTATGTTTATATTTGTGCTTGTTATTAGTTAAGCCATTTTTTCCCTTATTACATAAAAGCTAAGGGAGTAGGAACTGAAGCATCCCCACCTTCCCGTCTGCTCCAAGCTCCACACCTTCAAGACCAATTATCTCTTTCAGACACACTCCAGTAGAATGGCACTGGCGTCCACCGTCCAGCTTCATATCCCTGGGAAACAGAAACCAGAGCAGAAACAGCTCTTAGTACACACGCCTTCTTCACCTTCCACCACCCAATGCTGAAATAAGGTAGCAGCATTAATCCAAACATGCCAATGCAAAGCACAGACCAGATAACTTTTCCTACGGGCAGCACTTGTGTTGTCTAAAATACATTATAGAGAAAACCCTCACTTTGTTCCAGGTTGCACCTCATACCCCACTTACGGTTCAGAGTAAGGGTCCCCATCATTGGGTGCCTCTGACAGAACCTGGCACTGGGAAGGAACTGGAAGTCATATACACTTCAGGTGAGATCCAACAATCTAGCTTGAACACTTGACTGCCATGTATCCAGCAGATGGATGCTCCCCGCGCATGTACCCACGTCCTGCTGTCACCCACCTACGCTGTCAGAGGTAACTGCCCGTGAAAGCCTCCGGGAGGGATTCCTGCTCCTCCGAGCGCAGAAGAGTATCCAAAGCCCAGTGACCCTCCTGCCAGAGGCTGGCAGGAGAAACGCAGCTCTCCATCCCCTCGGGATGGAAACTTGGGGATCTACTTTAGAAGGACTGACCCACTCAGCATCTTACACTTGGAGGTAAATGAGATGCCTGAAACAACCAGGCTGTATCCCATGCTTTAGCCTCACGATCAAAGTGTGAGTGAAGGTAGAAAAGACTATGAGCAATTTGTGCTCCACAAATAACAGCTGTATACAACTCCAGATTATTTAATTCGCAATATTCTCCCGTCTGATTTCCGCTGACGTCCAAGTATGTGCTTAAAAATCTGTGTGGGAGAGATGCTGACACTGAGGCAGGCAGAAGCCCTGCAGGCTCTTCACCGGATTGCGGGGCTGGGCTATCTCCTACTGTGTCTCTGCACATCCTGTTTCCTTGTCTGCCCTTTCCAACCTGTCACTCACTTTATTTCTCTGAAACATGGCAATCGGTGAGCCCCCAATAAATCATGTACCTTACTGCTGGAAAAATCCAACACGTCTATCTGCTGGCAAACATACTTCTGCAGCAAAGGAAAAGACTGTATCAAGTTTCTAATCCCAACAAAGTCCTCTTAGTTTTTTGATTGGGGTTCACTTAGCACAGTGTCACATTATCATTCTTGTTTCCTGATATCATGTTAGTGAGGGGCTGTACAAGTAATTATGTAAAAATAACCCTCTGTCAGAGGCATGGGATTATCCTCTCCGCTCTTGTGCAGAACGTGCTTAAAGGAACTATTTCTCATAGAGGTAAATGCCAAATAGTAACCATTTCAGCAGGTCTTACTTACAAAATAAACACAAAACCTGAGGAAGTCCCCAAACCCAGAAATGAAAATAAATATCTGAATTACCTGAAATAGTATCAGAACAGTTTAGTTTCCTTCCACTCAAAACCTTACAGGCATAGAGTAAGAAATAATGCTGTTACGACTTTGAAAACAAGTCACAGAGAAATTTCTCCACGCAATTAACAGACAAGGATAGATAACTGCAATTCATCAGATGAAAATCCGGCACCCTTTGAAGAGTCAGCACAGCAGCTTTAAAAAAAAAAAGAGCAGCTCTGGGGACTGAAAAGAAATCAGTGTTCTGGGAGCAGGGTCAGCTGGCACGTGTGAGCACTCACGGGAATGATTCCTGGACATTAGCTGAAGATCGATGGACATTAATGCCTCCACTTTCCCATCTTTCTGATGTTTCTAAAGAAGACTGTACCTTCAGGACCATGTGAACAACACTGCAGTAATTCTCCCTCATCCTAGGTGTTTTGCAAGGGCTACTTAGGGTCTTCCCCTCCTCTACATATGCTCTGTATTTCTAGGTAGTATATGATTGCTTGCGTTGTAAAACAGAGTAATAAAATATTACTGTTTGGAGAGAAACCTGTCCATAAAACAGAGAATTAAACTCCCTCTCTTGAGGAAAATCAATACTAAACAATGCGCAGTTTCTTATCAGCGTATAAATGGAAAGACTCATCCTAGCTTGTACACATCCTCCTCTCACTGGTAAAAGATCTCAGTGAACACCTAACAAGAAATTCCTAGGCGACTTTACTGTATCCTTTTTGAGTTCCCTATCACTACGATCAACAGCAAGCTAGTCAAGTTTTTGCAGGACAAGCCTTGATTTTTTTCCCTCCCTCCTATTACAGACAAAAAGTTCACGAATGCCTCAGCGAAGTTCTTGCTGGGAGAGCAAGCTCAAGGGCTGCCACCCTGTTGCTGGGGGAGCCCCAGCACAGCTGCTTCCTCCCCACACCCCCAAAATCCCAAGAGCAACTAGGAGAGACCTGGGGGATGCCTCCGCTTTGCCCTCTCCAAACGGGTGAATCGTGCCTGGGGAACAGTCAGGTCGGTTGTTTGGGTACAGCCACCGCACCAGTGCTGCCAACCACCCCCACCGAGTTCTTCAGGACACATGCCCTCCCTTGGCACCACGGTCAATGGGCCCCGCGGGGCAGGAGCATATGGAGGACAGGCACTTCATATTAAAAAAAAATGAAGCTTTCACTGTGTTTAAGTTACTTAGATTACCGATGGGACTGAGGAACTGCACAAATCAATATCCAGTAGTAAAAGGTGCTTACAAAATGTGGAGTAGGAAAGATGGTCCTTGCCAAAGAGGCTTTTATGTGAAGAAAACTTCCTTCCTCCTCTTCCTCATTTTTGATTTTCCTGTTTTATTTTCCAAAAGTGCTTTTTAACAAAGTTTTCAAGAGTTTCGAGCAGACACCGAAAAGCAAAAATAAATCATGGGAACTTCATTTTACTACCTTTTACTACTCTTTATTTGAGCAGGGAAAGCTTGAGGAAATAAGAAGCTCAGGGATGACATTTCCTTAGGAGGCAAAAAACTAGATCCCAGTTTCTGACAAAGTTTGGGGAGTTACCCTGATTTACATCAACGTCAAGCTCTAGATTTTCTATTCGTGCATACCATTTCCAGAAAGCTGAGTAGTGTTACAAACTACACTCAAAACTAAGCATATTGTTTTAGTTATCCAGGAGTGCAGAAAAAAACAGAAGTTTCTCCACCTAACAGAGTTCACAGGTTTTCTTGGAACAGTACCAGGTGACTTGGGATCCCAAATTTGTCGTGGGACGGTGAAAAGTTTTACTGAGCAGGTAGACAGGAATCAAAACAGGACATCTCACCGTGTCTTTTATTAGTCAGGCCAGGATTAACAGAATATAAATTGGATCCTATTACCTTTGGAAGTATAACATTTCTTTAATGAATCAAACATTATGCTTTGACGTGATCTACAAAGCCCCATGCAAGACTCCTGCTGGGCACTTGCTCTTTAAATGACAGCAGCAGCTGAACACTTTAACCTGTGAATAATTTAGGAGTCCATTAAATATTAAATAGATTTCTAGATACAAGAAAAAAGCCTTCTGCTTATTGCAAAAAGGAACTTGATAATTGTTAATTAGAGATGTAAGCCTTTTGTGTCTATATTTTATGCTTAGTGATTCCTGACTGTTAAGATTTATTTTAAAAGCAAAGGTGGTTCATGACACATCAAGAAAAGGTACTATTCTTATCCGTCACTGTAAATAATTTCTACTTATCATCTCTGTTTACAGGGACAAGGACAATGACAGCTTTGGAAAAGACGTGCTGCCAGCCAGTCCAGCAGCAGATCTCCCGCTGCCTGGGACTGCCTGATCGAGAGCTTTCAGATCCTAATTGCCATTGGTGTTGCTAGAACAACAACTCCAGCAGCAATTTACAGGGAGAGGAGGTGGAAGAACTCCTGGAAAGATGGCTCTAACGGGCCAGTATCCTTTTTCTCTCTCCAGATGGATTCAGGTGTCAGCACGTCAGCTCTCGTCCTGATGTTTTGCCCAACACGCAGTAAAAGTTCAAAATTTAAACCTATTAGCTTTTGCGGAGAACAGGGCAACTCACAAAAAAGAAGAACGGTGGCTCTATAAAATTCATACATGAGATGATTAGTTTTGAAATGTCCTGGTGTGGGAAAAAAAACAGATTTATGTGTGTTTCTGTAAAGCTAATACACACTTGGTTTTGTTTTCTGTTCACTTTGGGAGAAGCAAGGAAAATGGGCAATGGTAAAGAAAACCAGGGATATTTCAGTTTCTCTATTATCGTCTCAAAACAGATAGTTATTCTTCCCCAGGCCTACGGAATGATAGATGTTCAGGAAAAGCGCTTGAGATTGATGACTTAATCAAAATTGCCTCACATACAAAAATCTGTTGGGGAAGAATAGCAAGGAACTGGGTAACAAACCTGAAGGATGTAACAGAGTATCCCGCTTTGCTGTGTGCATAATTATTGCGACTATCCTTATGGCAATTTACATGCTCTCATTTCTCCTGTAAATATTCCCCGGTTTTCCACACTCACCGCAATGCTTGTTACCTGACCTGCCAAATAACTGACGGCAGGGGTGCGGCGTGCGAGACAACCTCACCTAAATGCTTCTTCTTGCCTCATTTTGCATACAACTTTCTTAGCCAGTTTAAACCAACAAAGATCTCAGAATTTAGATAATGAAGGCCGTTGGGAATGCCTGGCCTATGGACTCATTGATTGCTGTGGCTACATGTTATTTGGGATGATGGTATTGAAAAGCTCTTGCTCGCAGCATCATTGAACTCATTAGTGTTCTGGCCAGCACTTAGTTAAATTCAAAGTTAAATTCAGCAGTGATTTATCTTTAGAAACTGGATGAAGCTGGTTTGTAGCATTTCTGAGAAGGACACGAATTCTTTTTATCTAACGACTTGCTGCTTTACTTCAGAAGAACGGTCCGTTTCCTGGGCTTCAATCCATTCGATTACTCATATTGTATTATTTCCCCTAACTGGAGGCAAGTTTAGTCAGATAAATACCTATATTCTTGTCAAGACAGCAATATTCAGCAGCTACACCTACTGCAGGTAAGTTTCTAACCACTTAATGAATTCACTGCCATGAAGAATAGAAGACGAGGTGACTGGTTTTATAAGGACACGACTGCCTGATGCTCTGGATTTTCTGTCCTGTAGCTCATCACGTACAGCCCCAACGGCAGTCGGTCACTGCGAGCCCAGTGGCTGAGAGTGGAATGTAAGACTAGCCATGTGGCAGTGCCACATCTGCGCAACACCACCGGCTCTCCTCCTCCCCCAGGTCCTCTAGATTCATCTTCTGGGCAGGACTTCACAGGAACTTGGAAGCTCTTAAAGGGTTCTTACAACATCACAAAATAAAATATCATTAGAATAGGTATGATTTCAATCTGTGAATGTTTTTGCCATTAACAAAAACAAGCATAAAAAGTCCCTTTTCAAAAACATGTTTTTAAATTATGAACCATAATGATGCATGCCAAAGAAAAAAAACCACAACACAACAAAACTATAAAGCCAACTAAGTGCACTACCTTCTTTTCCTGCGGGGAAAGACAATATCGTACCTTCTCCCTCCTTTATAACATCTCTAACAATGACAGACATACACTGCCATCATCTTTTTTGAAAATGCTTAGGCACCTTAAAATACTAACGAGAACTGGATTGCTCTCAGTTGGCTGCAAGCATATGCAGAGCCTTTCTGCAGGCCACCATGTCCTGCAGGCCACACGGAGTGACTCCGACAACATCCATGAGGACTGCCAGGGTTGTACCATCTCCTTGGAAGTCGAAGGAGAAGTGATGCCTAGAGAAGCTCCAAGAGCAGGCAAGCAATGGAGAATGGGTTCCCTTCTTTCCTTTGCCCAGGAAATCTGCCTTTTCCAGGGTAGCTACCTGGAGGCAAAGCTGAACCTGGTCCTCCTCCATCCCAGCTGGGGTCACACGGGGGGTCCGCAGGGCGCCCTTGCACTGACCGTGCTGGGGAGTGAGGTGGGCAGAAACCTGCAGGCACGTTCCCTGTGCTGGCTGCAAGGGAGAGCCCGGCCATAACAACTCCTCTCTGGGGACGTGCACGGTGATCCCAGCACTTGGAGCACGACCTGCCTAATGGCTAAAAGGCTAGTATCTGCTGTGTCTGATCCCTAGCTCAAAGGGCTGAAATCCAATTCACCTCAAACCATCTGGAGCCCATCTCCAAATGAATAATTCCTTCAAGTCTTGTTTAATCCACCTGCAAGCAGCTCCACTCCTTGGTCTGCCATGAAATGAATCCCCTCTGAGGGCCTAGAGCAGGTCAGTATGTGTGTGTACGTGCATAAGCTGAGCGTGTGTGTGGTGGGGTAGCTATTTGCTAGTGACCGGAGGCATCTCCCCCTGTCCTGGAAGAGGAACGGCACCAAGGCTCAACTCCACTTGCTGTGAGCTTCCACCGTGACAACCTTCGACAAAGGAGGTGTGAGCCACAGCAGCTCAGGGGTTGCACAAGATGCGCCTCTGGTAACTGTCGTTACATCCCATTTTCTGCCCATCTGCAGAACTAGATGGGGATTAACTCTCATCTCCTGCAAGGAAGAATAAAGTGGACGCTGAGCCAGAAATCCAGTTTCAATACCATTCTCAAAGTAGCTCTTCCACCTTTTGGAGTATTATATTTAAATAAGAAAGAGGAACTTGAAGAATAGTATTAGCATAACATTACATAAGATGCTTCAAATTTGTAAGTATTATTAAAGAATATTGCAGTGTCAACATGATCCATAGTATAACATCAGTGAATGACGAGAAAGGAGAGGAGAAACGATTTTTATAAAGCACAAGTATCTCTCCACAATGGTAAAATAGGTTCAGTAGTCACTGCTGCATCTCCTCATGCATGTGTTTTGTTTGAAAACGTTACCCCAACATCTCTGTGTGGTAACCGCAGGCACGTTTCACAGGTGAGCAAGATTTTGTTCAGCAGAAAAATTCAGATCTTGAATACCCTTCAGCCATGAAGATTTCCAGTACATTGAAAAAAAGAGTAGCAACTGCACAACCAATCCTGTCCTTGAATTGCCTCGTCTCTAACCTGTGCATCACACGACGACTTCGTATTTCATGAAAACATAATCAAAACCAAGCATTATCCGTGTTGCTGAATCCTTAGGTGCTACCTGCCTCTGCAGATCAGCCTGTAATGATAACGAGAGTTTGTGTGTCTGTCTGTTAATTTAATAGCAGAGGCAATAACACTGTTATAGCGCTCTCGCTACAGGGCAACCCTCTCATCACTGCCCTTAGCCACCACTAAACCCTGCGTAGGGTCTGATGACTTTGGGTTGTAACGCTGCAGGATGCTGGGGGCCAAGGGAAGCCAGCAGGCAAAATACTCAGCACCTCTTTCAGCTCCTGACTTGCAGTATAGGCTCCTTACATTGCTTTCACCTGGCTGTGTCTGCTCTTGCAGCTGCTCTGCTGGTCTAGGTGGGGGAAGAAAAGCAAACTCTGGTCCTGCCCATTACCCTACTCTTGGCCATGGAAACAGGTGAAGCTGTGCCTGTCTTCGTGCCCCCAGCAAAGATGTGGGCAGCCTTAACATAGCCAGACCTAGAGAGAAGAATTTATGGTCCAGCTCCACAAAAGTACCTGCCTTTCAGTGACTCCAGTAGGAGTTAACGCATCTCAAAACCTTCGTCAATTTAGTATTAATTCTCTCCTTTTCCCTTGCACAAAAGCAGTATAAGCTAAAGCATTAGGTTTCGATTAGATACAAGGTATGGACAAAATTTTGAGGGCTGAAAATTCTAGCGATTTCTTCTGTTCATGACTTTTTTCTCCCCACCACGTCACTCTTTGCTTTGTACTTTTCGCTTCTCTTCAGCGTAACAGAGAAAACTAGAGAAAGTAATTCCCCTGGTACATGGTGTCCTTCCTCCTCAGCCCCAGCAAGTACCACCAGAAGGGCCTTCTGAAACCACGGGCAGCAAAAACTACCATTCATCTCTGGCAGTCTCTGTGCCGCTCTGGAGTACGTTTCCCTTCAAAAGCCTGCTGCCAGGCACACTCTGGTGAGCCGGCAGCTGCCCGGCTGCTGGGGAGGGGGATTTGGGAAAGATATTCCAGGGGACAGCTCAATCTTCATCCTCTCATGTACTTCCATGGCTCTCCTCCCTGCACTCTCCAGACTTCCACTGGTATTTGTACAACCACTCAAAAACACAGTTTGGGGGCTTGGGGAGGGTTCTTGCTATTGTAGCTTGACCTCAGCATGGAAGGTGGGCAAGCAAGGGCTTCAGCCTCGAGTACATTGCTTGCACCTCATTGGTGAGGGGCGATGCTGCCACATCCACCCTGGCCAAATACGCAGAGTTTAGCTGTGTTTGCAGGAACTGCCTTTCAGATCAGTTTTTTAAGTGGATCTGTTAGCACAGTTTAGCTGCCAGCATCGATACAGTAGAGCTCTTCTGTGCTGCCTACAACATAAGGGGGGCTGGCATCCTCCCCAAAACACAGCTGTGCCTGGAGATTTCCTCGCTGGCCGCAGTGCCCGCCAGTCGGAGCAGAGGTGGAGAAGCAGCAGCAGCTCCACCCTGTGCTCCTCTCACATGGAATAGTCCCCCCTGCATCCACGTCCACCCCACTCCCCCGCTCCTGCCAGGGCTTACTGCAGTCTAATTGCAGACGGGCCCAAGGTTTCCTGCAACGATTTGTTTCTTTTCCTGAACTATTCAGTGATGTTTGCAGAACGTAACCCAGTTAGGACGTTTTGCCTGGGGACAGACATCAGCAATCCAGAGACTCGGAGAAAGCAAAGCTAAAGGATGCTGTCACTACCGTACTTCAACAGGGTACCAGTGTCTTTCCCCCCTTCTACCACACATCCAAAACGTGCAATGAAGTAAGCAAGCACTGTGCAGCCTGAACAGAGCGGCTACAGTTTATGCTATACTGCCTCATCTGTTCTTTGCACCAGCTGTTCCTGGAAGGAGGTGCCACTGAATTGTTTCTCTCTTCCTCAGATGCTCTGGAAGAAAGACAGAGGCATTTTTTTAAATCTTGGCTTTTTAGCAAAGGGAACAGGGCTGGATTGTTTTGTACTGGCACTTGCTACCTTCTCATCCCATGCCCTTCTTGCTGTGCAAGCATGGTACAAGACATTACATGCTGAAATAATATTTAGGTTTGCAGCTGGGCTCGTTACTGCTGTAATTTAGAAGGTATAACCAGTCATCAGCATTTCAAAATATATTCAATTTTCAATAAAGAGGCAACTTCCACAGGGCAATGATCATAAATGAATGACAGTGTACCCAAGGAGAATGAACAAAGCTGCCAGTCTGTCAAGAATTTGCCTAATGTGTCATCCCAGTTTAATTAAGGGAAAAAATTTACTGTAAGAGACAGGAGAGCAAGTCAACTCTCCTACAAAGGTGCCTCCTTTCCTTTGTGCATTAAAAATAATTTTCCTTTGTTTTGAATTACTGATGCACAAGCAGCTTGTGGCAAATCGTTCTCCAGAATTAAATAGATGGCTGAACAATATGAGCCAAATTCATCCTTTATGCCCTGGATAAATTTGACCCTAGATGATTTGTGGGTATAACTGAGTATTTCCCCCAAATTCTGTGCCCTGAAGGTGCTGAGCCGACCCCAACTACAGGCACCTCTCAGTTCTCCGGTGAGCAGCTGTGGTGGCCACGCTTTACTCCTCTGCCCCAGGGGCACGGAGCCGCGGCCGACCTGCACTGCCCTTCCCAGCCCTGCGCTGCGCCTCTGCCGGCACCCCGGCAAGCTGCGCCCCAGAGCCTGCCAGACAACGTCTCCTCGCCAAATCCAGTTTCTTCCACTTCTGCAGCGCCAGAGCAAAAAGCTTTTTCAGTCTTTGGAGAAATGCTTCAATCTGAAACTTTTCTATCAGAGGTCTAGTGTCTCAGCACGTCGAGGGATGCAAGGCAGCTCCACGGACGTTGCTTACACCAGCTAAGAACCTCTGTGGTATTATGGCCAAAATAATCTGTTTTCACCAACTGAGTGATCTGACCAACAGCTAAATGTACAATAAAAAGGTATTATGTTTAAATCCAAATATTCTTCTACAGTCCTGGAAATCTAGATACAGTAGCACCATGTTTGCATGGGAGAATGAGAAAGCTAAGACTGCTTATAAAATAAAAGTTGTGCTGTCTAGAGTACTTGTTTTGTCAGAGGAGTGAAGTCAGAAGAAACAATAAAAACAGTGCATTTTTGAAGAACATTGATTTCAGGGGGGTAGTTTTCTCCCGTTTAATAATCAAAGATACCAAACACATATAAATAAACTGGGGACTGAGAGCTGTAGTTTCAACCTGGTAATGTTCCACAAGGCAAATATATCTAAGTGCATTTATCTCTTCTCAGAGCAGATATGTAGAAGCATTAACCTCCATCATGCTGTTGTCCATTATCAGGTCTACATGCAGGCCCAGAAAGACTATGTAGTACATGTATAAATATACATACCCGACTTGGGTACAGTCTCGATATGGCAGCACTGAAAATATGCTACAGAAGGATCTTCTGCTGCTGATAAGGACTATTCTAAAATATAAAAGAAAATAAAAGAAATCAAAGACTAAAATTTAAAAATCCCACCACAATAAGCAAAGCAACAGATGTTACCGTTGAGGAATTCGTAATCATAAAACTTCCATCACGTATGCTTTCTCCCTCCTCTTTTTTGTACCACAGGTAGGGTATTGTGCTACTGAGTCTTTACAGAAGTGCTGAAGCCTGTGACATACATTACACAGCGAATGAGTAGTGGAGTCCCATCCCCTCTACAGGCTTTCTAGGAAGACTATCTTGAATACATTACTTGGAATCCAGGATAGATGTTTTTCTAGTGAAAGGAGTGCTAGTGAAAGGAGTCCACTCAGAAAGGCCAGGAGCTGTTCTGACCACTCACCACTATGGCTGAAACTAAACAGACAAATCCAGCAGCAACGCAGGTGATACACACCAACAACCACCTGCGATGCACACCACAACTCTGTGGCTGACTTGGAGTCTGCATTTATCGGACAAGAATCTCCAGCTGCTGGTCATGACCCTTCTCTGCTAAATCGAAGGACTCCCTTGATTTTCAGCTTCCCGCTCCTGAAATAGCCTGACTGATGGATAAAGTCAAAGTTTGCTATTATCATAAGCTTTCAGATCCTTTCGTTGTTTTCCAGGTTCCTCCTTGAGTCTTCTCCAGTTTTTCCCCATCACCCTTCTTGGTCTCTGGGCAGTATCACCGGCCTCAGCAGTTGCACAGATGCCAGATATAAACACCACATCTTTCAGTCTTACCTTTAAGATCAGTGTCTAGCCCTGACGACCCGCCAGCCTCTGCGCTCCGTAATCCCATCAGCCCTCTTGGTTGTGATGTTGCATTGGCACTCAGGCAGAACTGATCCCACAGCTCCTCGCCCCTTCTCCTCCAGCGCCACGTCTATCTCGGTCACTAACTGTCAGGGCTGAATCCCTCCCCTAAGCATGGCTTGCCTTCATCCCTTATAGGCAGGCAGCTCAAGATTTGGCTACGTGAAAGCATACGTTATCTGCCTGCACAGAGCTTATCTCAGAATCCAGGCCACTCTTCCAGCAAATACCTTGTATTTTTAACCAGTCTCCAAATCTCTACATCATCTGCGTGGCATTAAATCAAATACCCTAGAGCAACCTATCTGTTTTACAGCCACACTATTACCTTTAGCCATCGAGCACTGACATATCATTAAGCAACATCAAAACCACCTTCAGGTCAAGACCCACCTTACATAAAACTGCGTGGAGTGCCAACAGCTACATAATTATAGTTTTGAGAGATTTTTGCAGACTGGCAAGAAGCCAAAGGAAGCTTAATCAAGATGTAAGATATAAAATGCCAATAAATAACTGTTTGTTTATAAATATACCCTCTTTCCTTATTACCTTCAGGACACTGACAATTGTACAACGTACACTAAAAAGATCCATCTTCCCTCTAAAGTTGGCTGCATCCCCTCAAATTCCTGTAAGACACGGTGATGGCAATTTGTGCCATCTTCTAATCTGATTAGTGTTAGAATTTACTGATGTTTTACCTTTCTAAAAATCTCCATTTGTGGTCCAAATTCTAGGACCTACTGCTAGGCTGGTTGTCAGAGCTATTGCACGTCCTCGCTCTGCTCTCCAATGTTGATTTTTCTGACATTGTGTGCCACAGATCTGTATGTGAGGATTTCACGTGAATTTTTCATCCTTTGTCCTATATTGGTCGAAGTTGGACAACAAACCCTAGCAAGCTATTTTGTTCTTTACTGTCCGAAAACCATCATACACACCTATCAATCTCACACCGGTTACGCTGTTACTAAAACACTTTTTCCTTAAGTGACCAGCTTAGTCATCGTTCTTGGAAAAGGTTTAGATCCCCAAGAGAGCTGCTGCATGTAATGCTTGGAAAAATGCAGAATGATCAACTTTCCTTCTCCTGGATCGTTCTGTTATAGCAATCCTATTTTCTTCCTTAAAAGCATGTTTAAAAGCAAAGTGGTATTTACCCTTTAATAAAGGAGGGTTTCTAATAATAAACATGCATACAGCATTAGAAGTTCTCCTGCAGCAGATAAAGTAGGATTTCATTGTTTGTCTGAATGCTATAACACCCCTTACCTATGGTAAACATCTCAGATTCTGTAAGATGGTCTCATGGTGCAGCAGTAAGTTATAGAGCAGGGGGGGATAATTTTTCACATTTAAGAAAGGCAATCCACAAGCAAAAAAACCTGGCATATGATTAATTTTGTGCTTGCCACTGCTTATTGCTGAATGGTTGCTACTCACAACAGCTTGCTTGTTCACTGGAAGCCTTGTGTGCTGATGTATGAAACTTGGCACAGATTTCGAGGCTGACATCAGAAAGCATCTTTGAATTCGGAAAACCACGGTACCCACTAAGCGTATTCCCCCCACTCCCTCTGGTTGCTTCTGGAAATACAGCTCTTCCACCAACGCCCTACACGTCCCTAAAAAAAAAAAACCCAACTCTTAAAGAAAAACAAACTGGTGCTTCCATGTCCACAAGCAGAGACAACAGTGGGAAGTAACCACAGAAAACTTGCTGTGTGTATCAGAAATAATCAGACCAGAAAGGAAATAAAAAGCACCAGCCCAGCCTCTAGTTTTTTCAGATTTCTTTCCCTGGGGACCCAAGTATTGCCTCTCTTTCCATAAACCAGGGGACCCTCTTTACATAAAGATCTCCCAGGCAGAGCAGGAGAAGAGCCCACGGCCTCCACTGCCAGGATGCCACAGAACCTCATCTGCTGAGCTGCTGGAGGCTGGGGCCGGTGCAAAACCAGCCTTAGGAGCTGGACTGGAAGAGAAGCAGGGAAGGCAGTGGTCAGAAGCTCATCACGGAGGGATAAAATGGCATTTTATTTAGAGGTCTGATGATATGCATGGAAAACAAAAAAATTCTGAGGGCCTGCAGTGGTTTGCTGGAGCAGAAAGTCCAGAAACTTGTCACAAAGTATGCTTTGGGGAAGAAGGTGTGGTGGAAGCCTGTTGCTGTTGAAGAAAATCGAGTTATTGTTTATGGGAGAAAAGCATTTTCCTGGATTTCAACTCTTCAACAAAGTGCGTCTACAATCCTGCGCAGCTCTGAATGAGCTACCTCCGACATCAGAAGCAGCTTGAGTCAGAGTGGGTTAACATGCCCTGAGTGCCATTGTGCCACCTAGACATGTTTAAAATTACTTCATGAAAAGGTTTTCACTCTCTAATTCTCACATTTCACCAAGAAGTTGTACTAATTACTATGGTTCAGAGCAACCATTATTTTGCAAGAGAGCTCTGACAATGTGCAACTGAGACTGTAAAAGCTAATCTTCCCATTTCTTTAATGAGGTGTATCCTATGAAACCACAAAAACTTACTGAGCACAAGGCTCTCAACAGAATCAATAATTTGCTTGACTTGAAGAAGAATAATGTCTGTTTTCTTTAGCATCTCTCTAGGTTTGATTGTGTTGCACCAAAAGGCTGTGATCAGGCAATGTGATATATACATCATATGTACCATACACATGCGGAATACTGTAATCTCTTTTCTCACATCTGATTGATGATGTTTGACTACCAGGACTTTGCTGCCCTGCATGCAAAGGTGAACACACAAACCATGGATGCTGTCTGGGTAGCAGCCATCATTTTGGGGCTATTGGAAGGTGGCTGAGAGTAATTATGAACGGTGAGGATGCTGCAAATAGTCAACCTCTTAAGAGTGCATGTGTGTGCATTTCCACAATTAAAAGGGCAGCAAAAGAGACCTTTCATGACCTATGGGTGGTGTTTGGCCTTGGCTTAGATCTGTATACTAACAAAAAAATTGAGAAAGCAATGGCATGGGGGTGGGAGGGGAGCATTCTTTTACTGCTTTTGTATCTGCTATATAGGATGACTCTAAAAACGTTCTTGTCCCATTCTCACCATGAATTGTTTGTTCAGCTGGCTCAGGTTGCTGTTTTGGTGGCCTGTTTCTGCTAGATAGGAAATCTTCTGCTTCACAGATTATGGAAGATACCACCAATAAACATGCTGAGTAAAGTGCGTGAAACCACACGCTGGTGGCTACCTGTGCTAATTTGTATGTTAGGGTTAACTTGTCTTTGTCTTTTAACGGGAAAATTTATTTTGTGCTATTTTACAAGACTGCTTTGATAATACAGTCTAGGAAACCTAATTTTCCAGCTCCTTTAATAAGCCATGTCCTACGAATCCGAAGAAACCGGTTTAACCACCGCACAGAACCACCAACAGGGAGCTTTACAAGGACTAGCTGATAAGCTGCGGTCTGTGTGTAGGTGATTTTTCTCTGTGCTAAATAGCTGAACTGTTATTTTAACCACAGCCGGTCCTGCCTTGCTGCTGGACTGCTGAAGGCTGGACCCAGAGCATCGTTGCTCAGTGCGGGGCTGAGAAGGGAAGAGCTCTCAGTGCCGCAGGACAAGGACACATCACTTTACAGGTTGAGAGCCGCAAATAAGGGCAGTCACCAGAGAAAGGAGCCCGGAGCTATCATCCACATTGCAGTTTTCTTTGCTGTGGCACTCACAGTCACAAGCCAGTGAAACCATTACTGAAAGCGCTAGCTATTTTAAAGCCCAGCTATCAAATTCACCACGCAAAAATATATTCTGTGTATATGTTTTCAAAGCTGGGTTCCTCAAGTTAAGTGAAAGGCTGACGTGTTGCGACAGAAGGGTCAGGGTTTTTCGGAAAGAACTCAGAGAGCCCGACTCCAGCCCGGCTCAGCGCTTGCGTCCTGTACGGTCACACACGAGCCGCCTGGGACAAGGTCCCAGGCAGGGGAAGGAGCCCCAGGAGGGTTTTCTATCCATTGCAATACCTATGCTCCTCCGTGTCACAGGGAACCAGGGAGGACACCAGCTTTAAAGGTCTTAAGGTACTCAAACTCCGTTGATTTTACAATGAACACATAAAGCAGATCCACCTGAATTTCCAGAAGTCCTTTTCATCCAGAATGCCTATTAACTTCACTGACTGCAATAGCATCCAGACCCCTCGGAAAAACACGGTATTCTTCATAAATATCAGATTACTTACTGCTAGACTTAGCTGGCCTTAGGGGTGACACAAAGTGTTGACTTTGCATTTTATTTTTAGCTTATATCGCTATGGCTCTTTGTCCATAGGACAGAAAGCATTTTCAAAACTGTGTATCTTATTCTTATTGTGTCTGTGCTCTAGGTAAAGGGATCTTTATTAAGGTTATGGAAATATTCTGGAAAACTGTGTCTGCTGATGAAGATAAGAAGCCAGCTGAATAACGGAACAGCTCACTGTTTCCTTAGCAAGAAAAATATTCAGTTATATTATCAGATGTAATGACTGATACATGAACTAAGGTAAAATGCTAGGAAATATCCTTCAAATACTTTTTTGCAACAGATGGAGAAAAGAGTTCAGAAACCAAATATTTATTCATTTTTTTGCAGGTAATATTTCTATCAAGTTTATGGATGTATTTTATATATGCATCTCAGAAATTACTCGTTCTCTGTGGAATTTGCATAATACTTTATGAATAAGTATTTTTTGCTGTAAGAAATTCCCAGACTGTACATATATTTATGTACAAAACAGACTAAAATTAAAGGGCTGCTTTTCAGCGTTTGGTATCACATGTATTTGTTATAAAGACAATAATCAGCTGCCAGTCAGACAATAGTTAACAGTTCTGCATGCGTCTGTTTGCTACAAAAGCTGTTTCTAAAAGCCGTCGTTTCTCAGAGCCACCTTCTGCAATATTTATGCTGATTACTACCTTTCACGTCATTTAATTGTACGTGTGAGAATAAACGCGAGGAAAATTTAGCTCGAGCCAAGTAATACCCATCAGAATTCAATTCATAAAAACCTGCGGTTCAAGGTAATGTCAGAATTTCTACTGATTTGGTTCCACGTTTGATGGAAACCACAGGCTATGTGCACAAATTGGGCCACAGGAACATATGTGGTTCTCACCCACGGCAGTTGTATGAGAATAGGTATGTGCAAAGGTCAGCACTCAGTGGGATGGTTTAGTCTATATGCAACCTGTTCAGGTAGTCTATTTAAAACCTATTCAAGTTTGGAAGGACAAGAATAAAATCACGTGGGGAGTTTGTCTTGGGAAAAAACCAGAGAGGGCAGGTGTCTTCTTTACAAGCAGGAAGGAGCTAGTTTCACTTCTGAGCTGGATGATACTGCAATGAAGAACCTATTTTGCTGATGGGAACACCACGACAGGCACCATGCCTTTGCAGCATGGGAAGTCCCTGCCAACCACTGCTGTATAGGTCCCACTGGTGCCTATGGCTGCAACCCGGGCAGCGCGTGCCCCAGCCTCGCGGTGTGCCGTGGGCACAGCTGCACCTCTCGCACAACCCCCGGGAGCCCCTCTGCCTGCCTCTGCCCTGAAAACAAGGATCCCACTCCTCACCTTGCCACAACCATCCCCAGCTGCACGTTTACCAACCAGCACTTTGCATCCGGGAGGACGCAATGGTGCGATCGGGATCTGTCACGTTTATAATTTATCTTGTAAGACTCAGGATAATCTTAATACCTTTCCCTGAAGCTGTTTTCTTGAGTCACTTGTCCAGTAAGCCTCCCGCCACAGGCAGCCCTGACAACCCAGCTAGCTTGACGCCTACCCTTATACCCGCTAATAGATGTTGAAATGTCATTCAGCCATTGCTAAACTTGTCCCCCGCCAGGTTCGGCCATGTGCCCCTCTCACACTTAGCACCTGGCACCACCCTTGAAGAAATGCAACCAGATTACGCCTAGTTTATTCCGACTGATTTTCATTTTATGCAAGTTATTTGTATTATGGAGACACAGGTCTTGAAAATCCATGGGCTAGCACTTCTGTTGACTCATGCTTCACCCGAGGAAGGAGCGTGCACTGCAGCCTGCACCTCACGGACTATTTCAAAGCCCATTACTATATATTCAGTTAAGTGGCAATGGCACACTGTGCTCTTGCACGGGGATGCTGACCCTGCCCTTCCCCCTGCGCCCCATGGATTGCCGTTGCAGAAGCAGCCTTTGCATGCACAGTACCTGCCGTTTCTGGTATCATGTTGCCGCATGTTCTTGATAAAATGAACCTTCTTAAAGTTCTTTGGTCTGGGTGATCCTGAGAGTGTCCGACATCTGAAAAATAAATCAGTTGAGGGGGAGAAAAAAAGAAAAAAGTAGAAGTACTCAGTTCCCTGCTGTAGAGCCAAGAAGTCTACACAAAGGCAGGAAGGAAAGACGAGACAAATTATTCAAGTCACCCTGTGTTAGGAATCAGCAAGAACAATAAAGACAGTAAGTCTGGAAATGCGACAGCTCAAATAAAAAAGAATATTTAAAATAGTAATAAGAAAAGGCACCACCACCCCTCCCTTCAAGCAAAAAAACACATCATAAAAAAACCTCAGCAAAATAAAACTTCCTGTAATCTGCCGTGACAGCTTAGCCCAAGCTTTCAGAGGAAAAAAAAATTAAACTAAAACAAAACCTGGTAAATATGCGATTTTCCCACTCACACCAACACCCACACTTTTGTATCCTCCTCAGCTATTGATAAAGGAGCTATTGAGGAAAGTTCTTTCTTGCTTTAATTTTAGCAAGATTTTAAATCTCTCATTTGCAAGGATAATTCCTATTTGCTTTTAACTCTAAATATTACTTTTCACGTTCCTGACAGCATAAAAAACCACTGAAAATAAAATAAATTACCTCAGGAAAAAAAAATCATTCTTCAAAACATTAATCCTTAAATCCATTTTACATCTGAACGCACATTTTAAATTGCAGTTAGAGAAAGAAATTGCCAGAGGGAGGAAAGATGACACAAACAGCAATATCCCCCCCGCTTCCAGCCTTGCTTTTTTTAATCAACTGAAACCACAGCGCCATGTGAAAGCTTTCTCTGTTTCATCTCAGTGCTGTTTTGTTGCAAGGCACGGCACGACGCGCAGGCACCGAAGATAACTCCTGCGCTCGCTGCGCGGCCGGGGCTGCTGGACCGCAGCCGCCGCATCCTCCGTGGGAGCTACGGGACAAGCATCCTCCGCTGGCACACGGGACCAGCACAGTCCCTCTGCATAGAGCCTCCCTAACCTATTTTTCTCATCCTCTCCTATGGATAGGCAGAGTTCAGCAGCTTCCCAACCTTGAGAGGTCCTTTTGTTGGACTCAAACCACAGACCACTGGTCCCAAGTCACCAGAGACTGCCAGTCCCTGTTTGCTGTACCCAAATGCCATCACGCTGCATGGGCACACCCCGAGGGGGGGGCCCCATCACTCTGCCATTTCTGCCTTCCTCCTGTTAGTAAAATTCCCTCACCCTCTGGTTGCAACTAGCCTTGTTAGCTTCTTCACAGGAAAATACCACCAAGAGAGAGGTTCTAGCATCAATTCTGCAAATTAGCAAGTAAAAATACTGCCTCGCAAACCATACTTTGTTTATACCTTTTGCCAATTATATGTGTTTGAATAATTTATGAAAAAGCTTCATAAAATGCTGGTAAGCATTCAACGGTAAGCTTTGTAAAAATAATCAAGCCTTGGTAATAGGCCAGTTGGTACAGCCTCTGCTATTAAGTCTTTGCTTCGAGGTGGGGAGAGACAGCCAATCTGCATGTGGATAAACAAGGCTATAGGCTAAACACCGATATAAACCAGCTGAATTACACGTCCTAAGATAAAGAGACATTCAAAATTAAGCTGCCGCCTTGCCGAACAGCTGACCTGGAAGCATACCATGCACCAGTCAGATCGTTCATCAGCCCATTTCTGAACTGTTAAGCAGTTGCTCCATTTTCTATCACCCCAGAGGATTGCATAGTGACTAATTACTGCGGTCCCCAGAGAAGCTGTGGCCTCCTGGATGCAGAAATAAAACCACACTGAAGCTGCTGATATAACAAGGATGGGGGCAGATTTATTAGTGAGGTAGCAGTCACAAACCTACCAGCCAACACACAAAGATAGTAACACCAGTTACCGAAATAAGATTGTGTGTGCTGAGAGAACAAACGATAAAAATCCATAAAAAGTAAGAATACTAAAAATACTAGCCTTCAAAAGCTTACTTTATGAAACCAGCTGTACTTACTTTTTAAAGGTACTATGTTAGAGGCTAGTCATTCCTGTTAGTGACAACTAAACTTCCCTATTAATCAAATCTGATTTTTTATTTCCTGACATTTTATTTAAATACTGACTTTTTATTTAATAACCTGAAGCCAGGGAACGTGTAATTCATGTCACCTACCACCTTGCAGGCTGCGTGAGGTTTCACTTTACCCACTACGAAGAACATCTTAACGTGAACACCCAGCTACTCTCCAACATGCACAGGGACATCAAGTCTGTCCACGCACGTGCCTTACAGACAAGTAACCAGAGAGAGAGTAAATAAAATGACCTCCGCAGTGGGGCATTTTCCTCGATGTCCTCCAGAGTCTCCAGAGAAGATCGCTGGGAGATCAGCCGACGTCTGCAGAGAAGACAGAACACAAAAGATCACCATGGGTTAGAGGGCATGAGAAAGTCCTCAGAGCTGTTATTTAGTAAAGCTCACAAACTGCTGTTCACTAGCCAAGCCATACCTTTGGTAATTAATCAATTTTGTTCTGTTCTGCTTACCTTACTAAATCAATTTGATCCCAACCAGAAGCAAACTTACTCCAGAAAAGCTTCTATAGCAAAACAGAAGCTGAAACTTCCCCAACAGCTCCTCCTCAGTTTGCGCTTTCAGGTTTTCCTTCCTTCAAGGGTTTAACGCCCACCTAACACCAGTCCCACATTTGCTGTGGTATAGCTTGCAATGCTACAAGTACAGCTCTGTGATAAAATAACGCAGACATAGATCTACAGAGACTGCCTGTCGTTCACACTGCCACAGGGGACACTTCTCTTTGCCCCTTGCCCTTTTTACCAAATAAATGCCACTCATTCCTCAGTGATGTCCACCTCATCACTCCTGTGAGGAGTGACTGAAGCGAGATGAAAGATGAGCCGGCCGCACTGGGCACAAACCAGCAGTTTAGAAGGGAGCTCTGACCATCCCTCTGAGCAGCACAGATGAGTTTAGCCCTGTTTTGAACCAGTTTTCCAGGGCTGAGTCAGACCCCTCCTCCACCTTCAGTGAAACGAAGTAAGGAAATCTCAGCATTTCAAGTTTTCCAACTGTCCTAGTGGGCAGGGAAGAAGCCCCGGTACAGGCTTGGTTTTAGCAGCAATTGCTGCTACACAACCTCCAACCTGTGGTGGGTCGACCCTGGCTGGACACCAGGTGCCCACCAAAGCCGCTCTATCACTCCCCTCCTCAGCTGGACAGGGGAGAGAAAATACAACGAAAGGCTCGTGGGGCGAGATAAGGAGGGGGAGAGATCACTCGGCAATTACCGTCATGGAAAAATGGCAGCACAAAAGAATAAGCTGCACCCAGCCCTCCAAAAAACACCGTAAATACAAAAAATAAATGTGTAAGCTACAGCCCACCTGCAGGCACATAATGAAAAATTAAGCTGGCAATCATCAAAACGACCCCGGTCGGTGGGTGTCAAGCAGCTGCGACAGCCAGCGGAGCGAAGGCGCCGTGCCGCAGCACCCGGCTAGCACGGGGACTGTCAGCACCCATCACTCCTAGGGGCCATTGCTGAGCTGTACAGCACCTCGCCAGTGATTTTATGAGTGTGAACTTAAATTGTAAAAGTCCTCATAGACTACCACTATTTTTTCCCAATTACCTTAATATCCTTCCCACTGAGCTGCCTTACTGCCTTGATCTGCATGTAAAGAGCTTCCAGAATCTCAGTGTGTTATGAGCACCCCCGTGCTTGGAAGGGTGCTCATTAATTTATTCCTGGGCTGTATTTTCACAATAAATTGTTTTCTCTGATGCCAGTGTAAGCAGTTTCTAATCCTTCTTGCAATTTGCTAGCCCTTCCAGTTGTGCTGCTACAACTGTTCCTGCAGCCGTGCTGCAAATCTGATTACCGGAATGTTTTTCAATTCAAAATAACCTTGAGGTTCAGTGATCCAGTTTACTACTAGTTCGAACACCAGATTTCTATCACTAAACCCCAGACAACACATTTCAGGACAGTCTGAATGTGTATGTAGCTTTTCCTGTACTTAGAAAATAATTTTAAAAAACCTCAAACAATTTATAGAGCAACTAAGTGTGAAACATAATCCTCCTAGGAAAATATGTAAACCTAAATCCCCTCAGGCTTTGTCTAAATGAGAATTTTAAAAGATTTGGTACATGATAGGATACACCTTCAAAATATTAAGAAAAAATAGTCTGCATTTCAGGGTGTGCTGAATTTGCTGGCATAGACAAGGAAGAAGAGACCAAATATCTGCCTCCTGTGCCCACGGGTGCTCCCTTGGCTCCATCCACAGTCAGAGGACACAAAGAGATGTTCTCACAGGGAGAAATTCAGATCAGGAGGAGCTCCCCCTCCATTTTCAATTACATCGGTCCATAAACAAAAGTTGGAAGTTTCAACTACCAGCATCACTGATGTAGCAGATGATAGCTGTTGCTTTTTAATACCTCTTTATATGTTATTAGCTTAATAACACACTTAAATGATGGCACCTTCCCATCTTGCGGTGTTACAACACCAAAAGCATACTTTGCGTGTTGCTAGCCAAAGAGAGATAAACAACAGTACAACCTTGCCACCTTCTTCGTATTACGTTTATCAAACTAGTCACACAGTGTTTCCCCTTGCTGCCTGTTAGATGCCGTAAGACGCTTGCACAACACTGGATGCATATTCCAGCCACCACTGCAACCCTCCTCCAAGCCTCTCCTCGCCCAGTGACCCACCATCCTCCACTTCACTGCCAATGGCTTGGTGGAGATGGGTTTGAAGACTGCACGTCCTACATCTGCATCTGTTATTAAGGCAGATGCATTGGTTGGCAGAAATACACACAACTGCATTTCATCAGCTCCGGGGCAGCTTTAAACGCTGGTCATCCATTGCCTGCTGACTGTTCAGATTCCTCTGGCACCCCTTGCTGGTTGCAACTTCTTAAACGCAGCACCAGGGATGCTGCCTCCTGGTTTTTGCTTGCTAACCTCGAATGCAACGCAAGTGGGATGGGAATCGCTGCCACCCCTCTTGGCACAAAAGAGCTTACAGTGATTTTCACCGGTAGTGACTTTGCAGTATTTTGGGGACCTAACATGGCAAGTGAGTCTGCACAAAGAATGGGGGGAAGCGCTCTGCTCAGCCAAGCCTGGGAGGAGAGCACCGATACCTGAGCTCCCTCTGAACTAGCGTGAATGTAAGCATGACCCTGGATAAATTCATCCAGGAAGGAGCGAAGGAAGAAAGCAGATGAACCCCGCCAAATCACCAGCAATGAAGAAGCATGGGTCACACAGAAGCCTGCAGTGATATAAATGGGGGCTGCCCCAGTCCAATCCTCCCCCCCTGTGCTGGCATCAGTAGTAGTGAGAGCAGAGATATCCAGCACAGCACCTAACGCAGCTGAAAACTGCCACATCTTTCACCTCTCCCCAAAATCATTCGTTTTCATCGGTTCAGCTCCCTGTACAACCACAGGAGCACCGGTGAGGCGGATCTGCAGCAACTCTGCTTAAATCAGTTCATACTGCCCGGGAATTGCACCCTCTTTTCACTGAAGAAGCTCAGCCGCAATGAAGTATGTGCAATTACTTCACTTTATCTTACATCTTCATTTCGAGGCCTAATTAAGATGACCTAAATACCAATATTTGTAAGTTGTCCGCAGCGGGATATTATACCAGAAATGCCAACTAATGAACCTACCTGCTGTGAACCAAGTCACATCCTGCACCACACGCATAGGAAAAAAAAAATTTTGGAAAAGCAAAGCTTTTGAAAGGGTGTTCCAGGGAATACAAGCAAAACCAGTTTTTCATTGTCTTCATTAAAAATTAACCACCTCAACTGGTGTTTAATAGTTAAATTAATTTATCATCTTTCTTTCTGCAGGCAAGCAGTCAGGGCTTGTCTATACAACTTCTAAAAGGGTTATTTTTCAAAAATTGATTAACGTGCTACAGCAGCTGGTGTATGTAGACACTTGCACTGAAATAACCCAAACTGTTTTATATCACACATCACCATCATTCTGATGTAAAGCTGTGTCGATACCTGTTTTATAATAAAAAATGTCCTATTTCAATAATAATTAGAGGAAAATCCTTCTATTGTTATGGAAGAGTATCTATACGCAGACCAAAATAAAATAGCACTGTGTGACTCATACAGGATTCAGGGTTTGGGATAAGTCTTTAGGCAGATACATTTTCAATATAAAATGCTTTAAAACTTGTGCAGAGTAAATGTCAGCCAGCTAACACACACTAAATTACAATTGCCCTTAACAACAAAATTAAAGATGTTTCAGTAAAAATGTTAATTTCTCCTAGTTCATGGAAAGCCTTAAAAAAATTCCTCCTAGTTTAACTACGACATCCCAGGTATACCAAACTCACCCCTCTCTCCCTGCACCCCCAAGCACACAGAAGAAAGCAGTTTAGCTCTGGAAAGGTGATGACCTCCTAGTTCTAACAATCAGCCCCTGTAGGACATTGTCAGTCACAGTCTCATGCAACTTACAGATTTCTTTTTTGTTTTAAAATCATGTAATACCACTTTCCTTAAACACCTATCTAAAATATTTTTTCCTGTTTCTTCCCTCTTCCCTGTGCAATTGTTACATGAGCCCAGAAATAACCAATACCCTACAGTCAAATCCCAAGCCCAGTCCAAAAAAAGAGACTAAAGAGATATTTGATGCCCTGGTATTTTAAATGATTGTTTTCTAAGATATTCATGACGCTGTTTGCATACTGGATTTATCTTTGCCCAGCTGTCTGAATCTTTGTGGAAGTTTCTTAAAACCTAAAATGTTGTCTCCGTTTCCCCTCTCCAAAGTCAGATTAATATGTGGTTCAGTTGCAAAAATGAAAATAAAATACAAGGACAAAAACAGAAATAAAATACAAGGACAAATAAAATAAAGCAGGTCTGCAACCAAAACAGCAAATAGCCAAACTGAGTAGACTGCAGAAAGATTCACTGTAACCAACCCATCAATCGGTGGAAAATTATCTTCACTGTCAATTGCTGCAAAATACTCAGCTCAATTATGTTAAACATACAAAATCTTAAGCCCCATAGACAGGAGGTGATAAAAAAATGGAGCTGTAATCAGAGCACTGGATAAATTCATCCAGGAAGGAAGGAAGAAAGCCGATGATAATCCAAGAGATAAGGAAAAATAAATCCATGTGTAATGACTTTCTAGCACAGCTACAAAACCAGGAAGAAAAAACTGCATTTTAAATACGCCTAAATTTTGTGAAAGTTGTGGGTGTAGATCCCCCCTGCTTCTGTTAAGATTACAAACCTACAATGGCTGAAGCCAGTACCGTGGGTGACACTGGCTCCCAGAACAAAAGCATCCCTCAGGACAAGCTTCTCCACTTTGGGACAACTGAACCCCTTCAGAGATGCAGTGATGATGGGACACACAAGTGCTAATCATCTGAACATCTGCCGACTGCGCTAACACTGATGGGAGCACTCGGGAGGGCAAAGACGTTTCAGCAGCTGAAGACTGTTGGTAGTTCACATGCCCGCTGGGTCACCTTCTCCCTTCAGGTGGCCGGGGAAAATGAACGTGCATGAACAAGATCAACGGGGCAGAAACATCAGGGCTATTACCTTCTGGTCACAACTGCATTTCTAATGTTGTGGCTTGGGAGCATCATAAAAGCAAAAGACTGCTTGGCACTTGGAAAATGCCGAGTTCCTTATTTTCACTGTGCCTTCTTAACAAAAGATGTATCCTACACGCAGGAAGACTACCCCAGATATGTACACAAGGGGAGTGGAAGGAAGGTCATTATAAAACTTGCAGCAATGGAGAGTGAGATCAGGATACCTGTAAGGATACCTCAGGGCCTGCCTAGAGGTGTAAGCGGAGGGTTTCCCTCTGCCATCCATCCACCCTTCTGAGAGGTGCCAGCTCCGGACTCAAAGAGGAGCTCTTGCCCAAAAGCCAACCCAGTCCTTTGCAAACACTCCCTGGGGAGTCACCAAAACATGCTCTGGACGTGCAGCTCCCACAGTTCAAACCAGGCAGAGCACCACCTTGACCCTACCTCTACAGGAACAGCAATCCTAGGGCTGTTTTTTCATTGTGCTTCATATTGTCCCCTCCAGCACCAAAATGGCTTGAACAGTAAAAAGAAAACAAGGAGAGTATTCTTGTAGGTGCTAGAATGGAAAAAAAAAAGATTAGAAGTAAATATATGTATTATATATTAGAAGTATATATAAAAAAACACAGTTCTGGTCTATAGTCCACAGCAAACCCTGGCCGTTCAGTATTCTAGTTCCTTCAGCACATGCTGACCAAGCAACTCTTCCAAGCAACTCTGAGTTTTGAATAAGGTACATTTACCATTCTCCTCCCTAAGTCCTCTGGAGTCAGGATTTGGGTATAAACAGAAACGCAGCTGCCGGCTCTCCCCTGGGCCAGGGGAGCGGCAGTCAGCAGGGGGCAATGCCCCATCCCCAGCAGCCCCAGCCCCTTCATCACCCTGGGGAAACCTAAGAGCCACCTCTCTCCAACTCCTCCTCAGCCTGCCGGCTGAACGCCTCTGCCCAAACTCCCAGGCTAAGCTGCCATCAATTAATACACTCTTCTGAAATATTACACAATACATCAGCTGTGTACGAATTCCCATTCAATTCCTGACCCCTGACTCCATGACCCAGCAGGAACCCAGATGAAAGACCTGCTAATGAGTCACCTCTCGCCCTCCCTCTGAAGTTTTTACTGCGATTCTTACGTCCCAGCTCATTTTCTTCCTATCTTTTGCCAGTATCACAGGAAGACAAACACAGGAAAAACAAACCCTGAGACTACTAAAAATTATTAAGGGAAACAGAGTTTCCAGGAGCTACCCAAACCGATATAAAGCGGTATTTAATTGTGTGCTATCATAATTACGCAGCAGAGTCATTCTCTGCAAAGAACATCAAACTCCATTTAGAACTTCCAAGCTGTGCAGCGCATTGGCAAGGCTGCCCACAACGGGAGTTAAAAGCATCTGGCGCACGCTGAAAATGGGTTATTTTGTTAATTTAGCAGCCCAACCCAAACACACAGAGAATATACCAAGAGATCTCCATTTAGCTGTCACCTACGTGCAGGCAGGATGCAAACATGGTTTAAGACCACCGCCTTCTGCACTGGGCTGTGAAGGAAAGTCTCCAACGCAGAAATCCTGAGCTAGCAGGACCCCCAAAAACCTGTTCCTCTTGGGGTATGTATCGCAAAGAGAGAGACCTTCAAACCCTAAGCTAACGATAATTAGGAGAATAATGCCATGCCAAATGCCTCCTCAGTCTCCATCAACCTTTCCAGGGTAAGCAGGAAGATGGGCAGAAAACAAGGGGATGAGGGGAGAGCATGAACATGCCTCCATGCCAGGCTCCTCCCAAATCCGATGTTCCCCCCTGCACTGAGTATCCTACCTATATTGCCATCCAACTCCTCCTCCAAGCTTCATCCTCCCACAATACCCAAGGCAGAAGCTTCGAAATACACAGCACTCAAACTGCTGCCTGCTGACCTGTCTGCACGTAACATCTCAGCGTAAAAAATACCTACATTGCTGTCCCAAAGGTAGGAATTTTTTTTGTGTACAAGTCATACTCTTGTCAAATACAGAGTACAAAAAGAAAGCAGTAAGAAAGACTGAAGGAAATCAAAATGACAATACTGAAGTATCCCACTGACCTTTCATAGTGTGGCAATGCAACATCACGCTCTGTTCACAAATCATTATGTAGCTTTACATACGTGATCCTTCAAATGGCCCACAAAATTCTAGCATGGCTCTGTCCCAATGTCTCAGAGGGATCATCTTGGTCTGGTTATATCAAATACAAAATCAGGAGTACTAGCACTGCGAAGAGACAGCGGACTTACACTAGAATTGCTGAGAGGCAAGTTGTTCACTGGCGAAGCATTTGTATAGCGTGAATGCACACACGCATGTGTGCAGAAAAACAGAAGGTACGGTAGAACTGGTTTTGGGGTTTTTTTTTTTAGCATCTTGCACAATTCAACTTGATATATTACTTATTAGTCTTGCTAGAAGACATGATTCTGGGATGAAAAGCATTCAAAATTAGGCATTGGTATGAAATCTCTAGTGAAGGAAAAAAACCAGGGTCGAGTCTAGGGAGAATGGAAGAGCAATCACCACATGTTGTTGATTCTGGGGGCCCTTTCATTTTCACCTTCCCCAGCTGGATTCCCAATTCACCGAAGACAGATCTTGATGGTTTGAAACCTGCCATCTTCCCTCTGCAGGCAGCTGCCTCTGCACCCAATCCTCCTACTGTTGGCTCTACCCAAGCCATAATGAGGAGCTACAGCTGCAATTCAGTAAGATTCATTTAAAGACAGCAGAGCTCTCCGGATCCTGAAGCGCCTAAAATCTACATCCTCTATTATCTGTAACCAATGATTTACAGATTCACTGTCTTCACTTTACTGACTCTGCAGCAACGTGATAGCTTTCAGGAGGCTTGTGCGCAGTGATTTATTTTGAGTATGCCACAGCTATATTTTTCAAACAGCCATTACCTCATAACCTAACACATATTATCATGGTAAGACATCAATGGGCACCAGCTTAATTAAAGATGTTCAAAACTAGCAAAGGAGCAAACAACAAGATTAATCATCTGTCCTTATGAAAACAAGGATGCTTGCCAAAGCAGATACAATAGCACTGTAAAGAACATCCAAATTCTCCATCTTTATGTCCTTTTTCTACAGTAAAACCCACACTGTAGTAGCCTTTGTCTGATCAACATTAATCTAACGGATTCTTCACGTGTCGTTTCTGCCTGACAAACTCTGTGCATTGTAAAATGATTAATATTTAGGTCTGTCCACAAGCAACGTTGCTCCTTAAAAGTCACATCCTAAGGATACCTATTCCTAAGAAAAGAGATGAAGAATCAACACTTAAACCGAGGACACTACTTGAGTAAGCCACACTGCAAGACCAGTTTTTAAAGTATCAAATCCCGTAATGTTGTATTTCAGAGCAGTCAAAGTTCTGGAAGTAACTAAGAAACTCATTTGCAAGTCAAGGCTATATGCAGTAGATACCATAACACATGGAAACACATATATGCACTCCTAAGTCATCTGAAAAAAAGATTTTAATTCTAGCCTGCATACATACCTATGCAATTAAAACTGTCTTCCTTTATTTTGTTTGCAGTATTTCTTAGGTTACCTGCAGCCCAACTCATATCCCTGTCTTGCCTCCAGATGCACATGTGCTATCTGGGAAAACATATTCTGCAATCCCACATCTTAACATTAGACTTAGAAGAGATCTGAACAGGCACTTAATAAATCTCATTGCTAAAAAAATCATAGAATCATAGAATAGTTTGGGTTGGAAGGGACCTTTAAAGGACATCTTCAACTAGATCAGGTTGCTCAGAGCCCCATCGAACCTCACCTTGAATGCTACCAGGGATGGGGCATCTACCACCTCTCTGGGCAACCTCTTCCAGTGTTTCACCACCCTCATTGTAAAAAATTTCTTCCTTCTATCTAGTCTAAATCTATCCTCTTCTAGTTTAAAACCATTCCCCCTTGTCCTGTCACAACAGGCCCTGCTAAAAAGTTTGTCGCTATCTTTCTTATAAGCCCCCTTTAAGTACTGAACGGCTGCTATAAGGTCTCCCCGAAGCCTTCTCTTCTCCAGGCTGAGCAAGCCCAACTCTCTCAGCCTTTCCTCGTAGGAGAGGCGTTCCATCCCCCTGATCATTTTCGTGACCCTCCTCTGGACCTGCTCCAACAGGTCCATGTCTGTCTTGTGCTGTGAAATTTATCCTAGACATTATGAATTGCCTGGATAAAGTTCTTTTGATGGAAAAAAGGAAGTCCCCTATGTGAGCAGGACATGAAGACGAAACCAAACAAGCAAAAGCTAGCATGAGGCATTTCATGCATGAGATATGAATGCTGGCACAGGTGGTGGCAATCAGAGTGTTTACTGGTGCATACTTTGGATTTAGTGCTAGGCACATTTGTTACAAACTCCCTCGGGATCATTGGATTTAGTGCTGGGCACATTTGTTACAAACTCCCTCGGGATCAGGCACTTTTCCCACCATCCTATTACATACCCAGGAGTCAATGCCCTCCTTTTGCTGGCCATGCGCTGCTAAAGCCCAAGCCAATTCATACGCTTCAGAGAAGTCAAATATTGGGTAGCTTAGATATCCAATACTGGGTATACTTTTGGATATCTGTGATAACGCAAGACAGTCCAGTGCCATAATTTTAAATATTATTACATCGACAGGGATTAATGCCTTCTTGCCTGTTAGTTCATGCACAGTCACCTTTAATGCCAAACACATTTGAGTACAGAAAGACATATTTACTTAAAATATTGCATTTGCTTATGCTTTACTTAAAAACGTATTTGCAATAATGTAGACATGTTTCAAAAACAGTACAAGAAGATCCATTATTAGGGTAAAGGAAGATCCTCACTGTCCAGCAGAATTGCTTCAACATGCCTGCGAGCTTGTGGGCCTGGGGCTCGCAAGAGAGAGCTCGGTTCTTCCCTGCTCTTCTTGCCAGGGACAGGTCCCGGAGCCAACCAGCATAACTGCTCTGGGAGAAGCAAACTCCCTCCTCTTTCG